>NC_052511.1:12365674-12422390 GCF_014356525.2 Nilaparvata lugens
CATGAATGGTGGTAACTTCAGTATTACGATAAACAGGATAGGATAATAAGAAGGTTTCATAAGTAGGTGATTTTAAAGGGAATTCAATGAAGTAGGATATATATTCTTTATATATTGAGCAGTGTACTTTTGCTAATTGCCATAACACTTCTGGTTCTTCAGAAATCAATTTTACATTAGATTCAGAAATAATATTATTTATTTCTTTATGGGATAATATACTAGAATGTAGAATATTCAATCTACAAAACTCCAAACTAGTATCTAAATCGCTTATTTTATTAAAGAGCAAACTTAATGAGCTAAATAAAAGGGAAAATTGCTGGTTTAGCTGTACAGTCGTAGTTTCATTTGAGAGAGTTTTGAAATAATTTATAATTTTCAAATTTTTTGGGGGTGTTTCCGCTGAGTGTGTTGGGCCTACCCCTAAAAAATGAGCCTGCATGTTGTTGAATGCTTCAGTAAGTGAAGTTAGCTGGTTTTGCATGCTTTGGATTTCGTTTCCGAAAGGATGAGATGAGTTGTCTGTCAAGTCATCGTGCATGTTTTGGATTCCGTTTCCGAAAAGATTAGATGAGTTATCTGTCAAGTCATCTTGCAAATGATGCACTTCAAACGGAGATTTTGAGTTCAGTTTGAAACGATTAGAAGGATTTGTTTGAACTGAGCGCATGCTGACAGTGTTTTGTGAATCCCACTTACTATTATGTGGTTGTCTGAATTGAGGATTGATTTGCACAGGCCTCGGTTGGTGAGGGAATTGAGCAAATTGATTTTGAGGAAAATTTTGTTGAATGTTTCTGTTCTGGGGGAATGTTTGCTGTGATCCATTATTATGTTGGAAGAAATTCGGTACTCGAGGTTGCGAGAAGTTGTTAGAAAAAGCTCTGTTGCTTGCTTGATAAGCATGAGTGAATGTGTTTGATCGCATTGGCGTTTGATTAAAAGCTCTTGAATCAATTTTATTGATAGTACTGATAGTTGATTTGAAGTTCAAGCTCCTTAGAACAATACTACAGTCATTAATAATCTTATGTCTAGCATCGTCAAGATCATGAAATTTTTAGGATTTGCAAATGAGAGCCCAAAGTTGGATGTACTCCGTGAATCAATGTAAGAGTGAGAGTTGCGTTCAACTGCTGCATTAAATTTGTCAAAAGTTCACCTTGGATACCATCTAGTTTATATTTAGTCAACACAGTTGTGCGTTTTTCATCCAGGCGATTAATGAATTCGATCGGGTTTTCATTTGAATAGGATTTCATGAAAGTAATTTCCGCAATTAGGTCTGGAACGGACCTGTTGTCAGCGAAGTTTGTTTTTAGAGCGGCTATCAGTTCAGTTACAGTTGTACAATTGTTATTGAAAACAACTGATTCTGCGGGTCCTGAAAGACGGCTTACGGCTTCCCTGAAAAGGAGCCAGTGATTTTCTGTTTTTTCGTCAATGTTTGCACTACAATAGGACACTAATAGTTCATTACAAGTACTAATAAAATGTGGTAGCTTATAGCAAGTACCATCATAATGGGGTATGAATTTAAGAATGTCATGAGGAATTTGTTTCGAGATATTAGGCATTGTAGGGTGTGGTTGAGGAAGAGATATAACGAAATTACTCACAGATTCAGGTTGGTGGGTGATGTTCCGGTTGTCGTCAGCGTCGGCGTCGGCGTCGGTGTCGTCTTCTCCTTGGGATGATATAAGGACAGCAGGAATCCTCCAGAAGGTGGCGAGATCTCGGTCCCTCTGTAGAGTCCTCTCGTCTCCTGCGGTGGCCAGCGTGGGGTTGAACTAACTGCTAGGCTGGATACGGCTACAGCGTGATGGTGATAACAGCTTGATGGTGGTATTCCATTGAGAAGTACTTGAAGTCGTTTTCGTTTTTGTAGTTTGATTTGATTTACACTTATTAACACTGGTGGAAGTTAAGTTCTTGTTGAAGAAATTTTTGAAAGTTTGAGTTTACTCTGATAACACTTGACTTTGTTTTCTCGTTGGAGAATAATTTTGTAGTTGAGTGGTAGATTTTGGATTTTGAAGTCGAGTCACTTTCACTATGAGTTTCTCATTGTAGAAAAATATATGGGTTGGTTCACGGATGAAGAGGTGAAACTCAAAGTTTTTTCGTTGCAGAATATAAAAGGTCTTGTATCCGAGTTTAATGAACGTGGATGGATACAACGATAAAACTTTCCGCGACGTAAGTTCGGGCGCCAGTTAAGTGATTGGACGAAACGACTGAGTTTTTAAAAATGGAAACTTTATTAACACTACAACTACAGAAAATACCAAATTAAAGAATTTCGGGAGTCGAGTGCTCTCGTCAAGAGTTTGAGTAGAACTAAATGAAAATAATTAATTGAGACATAAAGAAGACAATGCATAGTCAGCTATATTCTATAACAATAGGGTTGTAATACTATTACTATAGATATTTAACTATGGATAGAGAACAGAGCAGACGACCAAACACAAGCGGTGTCTATACTTGCATATTTGGCGCTTACTTGAGCTATAAAAGTATGGCCACAAAGGCGAATCAGCTGATGAAAAATCTTTAAAATACGTGAGCGTTTGCTCCAGAGTTCAGGAGCATAAGGTAAGAGTATAATGTAAAGCTTATTCATTTGAAAATGAGCAAATGCTTATGCTTCTACCTAATGCTCATGAGCAAACCCTTATGCTCCATGCTTATGCTCATGAGCATAATATGCTCTGGTTTTATTCATATGACCCATTGCCTTTTAGAGACGTATGAGCTCTTGATTTTCAAGAAGTTTGTTACCGAAGCACACTTTGGTGGCCTAATCTTAGCAACCAATCAGAACGATTCTTGAAGATGGTTTGGTGATTATGATTAGAAAAACTTAGTTAAATTTGAAAAAACAATATTCTAAAAAAAATCCTTCAATAAAAATGAAGCTGTCTTTCAAGAACAATGACGCTTGGGACAATGCTTATCCCATTTAGATAGAACTTCGAAGAGTTTTTCGTAAATTACCGTACGTTTATTGAGCATTGATATTGAATGAGTACTATTAATAGGAAAATGTAATTTAGAACTTGAAATTTATTCTTATCCACTTGGATTATTCAACTCTTCAATTAAGTCAATCTCTTCACTATTGCTATTGATGTTGTCAATACCAATATATATTTGTTCAAAATCAATTTAACAAACATAGTGGTATTGAATGTCATCAATACCACTATAATTTGTTGAATTGATTTTGTCAATGTCTTATTCTTTCAATTATGGAGAAATACCGCATCTTAAACATCTCATCCCATACAATCAAATAACTTGTTAATATTGTTTTTTGGGTGATATGCTCCTTCTCAAATATTTTTCCAAATATTTCATGTTCAGTCTCTCATTATGTTATTCTTATTTGAACTGTAAATCTTTATAGAGATCAAACCTCTTCATTAATATTCAGTCTGGACTGATTGTTAAAAAATACGATAGTAAACTTTTTAGGATTGTTGGCACCCTTCAACTCTCGCATTTATTAATGAATATTTGGTGTATTTAATAAATCCGTCATGATTTTCCCAGCTATTTGATGTTTTTGAGTGAGTTGAATTTTCAGTTTAGATTAAAATAGCTTATTCATTAGAACTATGTTGATTGTGTTCGTAAACATAAATATATATTAAATGTAAACTGATCTAATGAATTCATACCTATTCAACTCTATTCATAGAGTAGGTAATAATTCTTGGCTAAATATGAATAAATTTATATTTCAGGTATTTGCCATGGTATAGCAGGCTCTGGCTACGTGTTTCTGCTGCTCTATCAGTTGACAAAAGACAAGAAGCACTTGCATCGAGCCAAACAGTTTGCAGAGTTTCTGAATAGCAGTGAATTTGAAAGAGCCAAAGTACCGGACAGTCCCTACAGCTTGTATGAGGGCTGGGCCGGCACTGTATGCTTTCTTGCTGATCTCCTATGTCCCGAGAAAGCAGAGTTTCCTTTTTTCAAAATATTTCCTCAGTGAATTTTTGTGATAATACACTTTCATGTACCTACTTATCAATGATTCTCCTTACTCAAATAATCAACGTTTTTAACGCGGATGAGTATTCGATTGTCAAAGCTTGAACATTTCACGAAACTAAATTTTTAAAGATCATGTGTGACTCCAATAAAATTTTTGTTTGATAAGTGTTCCATTTTGGAACTAAATCTTGAAAATAAAGATCTATAAACATCCAAATCTTCATGTTTTTGTTACTGAATTATAATCCTTTTGTTTTGCTCTATTCATTAATAATTCTACCTGATTTCAACATTGACAAATCAATTTGAAAATGTTTCAATAGAGAATAGATCAATTATTACAATCACAGAGAAAATGTATGATTGTCTATGTGTATAGGAATCTATCTTTATCTTTCGATCGAATTAAATAGGGTAGTGAAGTAAAATATATTCAACCATTATAAACTGAAACGATCCATATAAAAGCCTCCTTCAACAGACATGTCTGATCATTTATATCAAATCATAGATAGCTGGCCTGGCCGACTTCTATTAAAGATTTTATCACCTATCAGACCCATTTACTAAAACAATCAAATATTTGATAGTTTAAACATTTGATGACTATGAGCGATGAAATATCTATGATCCGATTATGATGATGCATATAACTTTGTAATGGTGTTCTGAAACAAGTACTGAATAATTCCTTTATTGTAAATATGATCAAGAGTATCGGTAAAATTGGTAAAGGTCTCAGGGTGCACGAGAACGCTACCAACCACAAATGAATTGATAAACTCAACATTAATTATTATCGAAATTGGGTACTAGATTCTATTAAGTGGTGCTGAAGATAATTAGCCTACATCATCACATCATATTCAAAAAGGCAGAATATTAATTTATTGGATTAACTATCAAATTATGTCCTGTCTGGATGATTCATGACATTGAAAATCACAATCTGGTTACTTCCATATTAAAACTTGCTCCTAAGTGATTTACAGACTTCGGTCGTTTAACATTGTGTGGGCACCAATAAACTATTATTGATTACTATACTATTCGATTTTATTTCTAGCTGTTCCTGTATTGTTATTGACTTTTCTCTTTAAAGACATTCGGGAATGGCGATCTTCCCACACAGCATCGCTTATCTGATGGTGGGATCCTAGATTTCCTAGTTTTGTTGGAATTACTAGAAAACGTGTGTTTATCTTACAAAGTAGATGACTAAGTATATGAATTCTAGTAGGCGTAGCGAGTTCAATATCCTCTCAATGGAAGTGAACGTGCAAACGTTTCCAAATAAAAATATATAAGGTCAAGGAACTCGGAAAATATCGCCCATGAGACATTTTGCAATAGTCCAGAGCCTAATGGTTCTCTGACTGAATATAGTGTGGCTTCAAGGATCAAGGTAAACGAGTACTTTTACTGAAGGGTCCCAATTCGTGTGGGCTGTGAGACAACTCCGTGTATAACAAATGTTCGTTTTAAGTAAACTTTGTCAACCTTCCATTAAGAGGGCTCACCGACCATATGGGTATTAAAATTATTTATTTAATTTTTCTAGAACCACTGAAGTACGCTACGATACCATACTCGATTGTCATTGTTCATGAATCTGTACTTTAAGAACTGAATTAATTATTGAAATAACTATATATCGATGATTTCTTAGTTTCCTTTGAGAGCATAATGCTGCAGACCTGAAATTAGTGTATTATTTAATTTATCGAATACTGAATCAACAAGGAAGGATTTCCTTATTTTTCAAATCATGGTTGGAAATTTATTGACATATTAATTACTGTAATTAAGTCATCGATTTAGAGCTCTGTCTGTTAATACGAGTTTATACTTAATACCTTTCTGTTAATACGTTACTCTGCTATTTGTTTTCTATAACTTAAATATTAAGTGTTAACCTACTGGTATTTTACAGTTACAGTTCTTTATATTATAGTAGGTAACTGTAGTCTTTTCAAATGGGACAGTTCCTGACCAGTAATAATAATGAATAACACATGAGATAATTTCATGTGGTTCTAACCCCTGTTTCAACATTCTAAAATAAAAGGCTTAAACTGGGTCAATTTCTTTTTCCTCGATCAGCAACCACACATAATTTAGCAAGAAAACTGTTTTGTAACCAATAAATTCTTCCAAAACCATATTCAATGCCCATTATATTTAACAATCATGATGATTATCTATGTCAAATCGAACAATACACAGATAATGACTGTGTTGACTTTTTCAAAGTCTAGATCATGAAATTATCAATCAATTGAAGTTGAACCGTTAAACCGCTAGCATTTTAAGGCTGACATATTATATTATAGTACGGTAGCACAAAAAAGAGCTCTTTCAAATTAGTCAAGTCACCTGATATAATATGCTTACAATGAACGAAAATACTTCAGTAGGCTACTAAAATGACGTAAAATTACCAAATTCGAGGCTATAATATGATGATCATTATTATTTTTGAGTGACAGCTGAATACGGGCTAGGCCTCCTAGCAAGCTGCAAGCATAAATAATATAGACCGATTCTCCCGAGGAAAATATTTGCAATATCTAGTGAGACTGAAGCTATTTCACTGTCATTTTACATTAAGTGCATTGTGCATTATTATAATTCAATACGGTATTTCTTGGTGCATTTCTGGTTAGTTATGCATGAGTATGAGAGTGTAATACGCTAATACCGTAGGCTATACAGGAAAAAATAAAATCGATGATGAAGTTATAGTATGATGGAAGCCTAAATATGAGTTATGTAAAATTTCTTTGTTGACAATTAATAATACAATATTGAATATAAGATTTGAAAAATAATAGAATTGTTTTGAAAATTACTCCATTTTCAGAAAATGGATTCTAGTATAACTCACGCAGTATTTGTCATTACGGTATAATCAATGTATCTAGATTCCAAGTACATTGAGTACAATATGGTGATTTCAAAGTTCATGCACTGCTGATAATTATGATAAGCTGGCATTTTATAAGAGGTCATTTTAGACATGGAATCCACTCAGTTGGCTATTTTAACAAAATTTCGACTAGGAATCTAGAATATTTATTGATAAATTTGAACCGATTTTTGGTTGAATAATAATAAAGCACAAATGGAGTTGGAAAATAGATAGGCGGTGTTTTACTGGATACTGAAATAGTAGTTACCATCTACTAACCAACTAAACACAGAATTTTCACAATAGTTAGTGGTCTCCCATGAAGCTTATAATTCTCAGTTAGCGGTTTTTATTGTATAACGATGCTAAGCGAAGTGGTCGTTGTTTTTATGAAATAGCTTGTTGAAGAAACACGCGATGCCTACCTATATATAACTATCAATCTATATTATAAATATCAATCCTAAGATTGCCAGAAATCTGATACTGTACATTCAGTACCGATAGCACTTAAAAATGATCATATCAATCGCATTTATCGCTGAGTTTTCCAGTGTTCTAAATGTATCGATAGAATGGATTCATCCAGAGGAAAAACATCTCAAGAAAACGTTCAAATGTTTCGTTTTTTATTGAAATAACATTATTTACAATATGGAGATATTACCTACATAATGCTACCTACATTACCTAGAGAGTTAAGGGTTAGTTATAAAAATAATTTAAATCATCTCATGTAAATGAGTGTTAGATGTTTTCAACCCAGTATGAACCGTTGAGGGGGAGGAGACTGTCTAGCTAGGCCAATGGCAGGCGTTCATGCCCCCGACCAATAGCAGTACTCGCCTACTAGTATAAATTCTGCTGCTCTTGTATTTAGTTTTAGTTTATCAGAGATTGACAATGGTGTAATAACCGAAACCGGTCTTTCTAATTATCAATAAATCAGTGTTTTTTTGGCAATTTCTTAGTCTTTTTCATTCAGTATGAACAAGGTTCCGCTGTTTTGGGAAATGGAAGAGAGGTGGTGAAATGATGAATAAAATTTCGATACTATATCTGATTTGTAACCAAAAGTAGTTGATGTAGGAGTCACCAAATGATGTTATGTTATGATGATAATATTATTATCATTGATAGTACCGTATGTATCATTATAATTATTATAGTTTTTTCAACAAGATCGAAGCAACTAGCAACATAAAAGACATACTCCGACATAGACATCAACTGAAGCTGACCGATAATATTGTTGACATCGGTCCCATATTGGTCAAAAACTTCTATTCACAAACAGCGCAATTCTGACACGGGGGATAACAGTAATCATCATCAAACAGTTGTGGAGTGTGAAGCGAGCATGATGATGATGTTTGAGAACATAGTAAGGTGATAGAGCTGAGTACAGTCCTATAAACAAACACTTAACCCATTAAAGATTGTAACCAGAATTATAATAATTATTTATCTGAACTGAATGCATCTGTAATGAACGGAAACTTCTCTCATCTGCCCGCTGGTCGAATAGCTTCAGGACAAAACTAGGACACGCAATCATTCTTCAAAGAGGAAAATGACATCTGAACGTAACTAGCTGACATTTACAGCATTGTGGCGTTAACCCTTTGTGTGAGTCACAATAATAACCAAGTTCGAGAGTTACTTTCGAATCTCGTTGATTATGATTGGACAGAGTTGAATATGTTTTTGAATGATTATTCTCTCACTATTTTGTTGATGTCGGTGGGTTTAACTACTCGTAGCATTTTTCTTCTATTTCTTTCATTCTTCAATCTCTTCTCTCCTCCTTCTCCCCCTTCAACCATCTACTTCTTCTCCTCCTTCACCTCTTTTTTCTCACCTCCTTCTTCTCCTCTACTCCTCTTCCTCTTCCTCATCCTCCTTCTCCTACTCATCTTCCTTCTTGTCCTCTTCCTTTTTCTCTTTCTCTCTGTTCTCCTCCCCCTTCTGCTCCTCCTCATTCTACCCTGTATCCTTCTCTTCATTCTCCTCCTTCTCCCCCTTCTCCTCCTTCTTCTTCTCCTCCTTCTCCTCCTACTCCTCCTCCTCCATCTCTTCCTTTTTCTCTTCCTTGTTCTTCTCTTCCTTCACCTTATCTCTTCTTTCTCCTCCTTCTCCTCCTTCTCCTGCTTCTCCTCCGTCTTCTCCTTCTTCTCCTTCTCCTCCTTCTCCTTCTTCTCCTCCTTCTCCTCCTTTCTCCTCCTCCTCCTTCTGTTCCTTTTTCTCTTTCTTGTTCTTCTCTTCCTCCTCTTCCTTCACCTCCCTCTCTCATTTCTCCTCCTTCTCCTCCTTCTCCTCCTCCTCCTTCTCTTCCTTTTTCTCTTTCTTGTTCTTCTCTTCCTCCTCTTCCTTCAACTCCCTATCTTCTTCCTCCTCCTTCTCCTCCGTCTCCTCCTTCTTCTCCTGCTCCTCCTTCTCCTACTCCTCCTTCTCTTCTTTTTTCTCTTCTTTGTTCTCCTCTTCCTCCTCTTCCTTCACCTCCTTCTCTTCTTTCTTCTTCTTCTCCTTCTCCTCCTTCTCCCCCTTCTCCTCCTTCTTCTCCTTCTCCTCCTTCTCCTCCTACTCCTCCTCCTCCATCTCTTCCTTTTTCTCTTCCTTGTTCTTCTCTTCCTTCACCTTCATCTCTTCTTTCTCCTCCTTCTCCTCCTTCTCCTGCTTCTCCTCCGTCTTCTCCTTCTTCTCCTTCTCCTCCTTCTCCTTCTTCTCCTCCTTCTCCTCCTTCTTCTCCTCCTTCTCCTTCTTCTCCTTCTCCTCCTTCTTCTCCTCCTTCTCTCCTTCTCCTCCTTCTCCTCCTCTCCTCCTTCTCCTCCTCCTTCTCCTCCTTCTCCTCCTCCTCCTTCTCCTCCTTCTCCTCTTTCTCATCCTTGAATTTTCTATTTTTCTTTTTCTTTCCTATACCTCTTCTCCTCTTCCTTCAACTCCCTATCTTCTTCCTCCTCCTTCTCCTCCGTCTCCTCCTTCTTCTCCTGCTCCTCCTTCTCCTACTCCTCCTTCTCTTCTTTTTTCTCTTCTTTGTTCTCCTCTTCCTCCTCTTCCTTCACCTCCTTCTCTTCTTTCTTCTTCTTCTCCTTCTTCTGCCCCTTCTCTTCTTTCACTTCCTCCACCTCCCACTCCTCTTCCTCTTCCTACTACTACATCTCCTTGTTTTACTCCTTCTTATAATTTTACTTCTTCTCCTCACTCTCCTCCTTCTCCTCTTTCTCATCCTTGAATTTTCTATTTTTCTTTTTCTTTCCTATACCTCTTCTCCTCTTCCTTTCTCTTATACCTCCTCTCCTTTCTCTTCCCTAATCTTCCAATCCGGATCTTTTTGTCTATTTATTTTCTAAAAGACCACCGAACCATTCAGTTCCAGAAATAATTATTGCAGCAAGGTAAGTTCTCCCTTTCACTTCATGGTCAAATAATGTTTTATGCACGAACGGAATGGCTGGTCAGAGGATAAAAGAGAAGAAGAACTCAAATGAATGAGAGAACATAGTACCAAAGTCAATCAATCGTGAACTGAGTAAAGGGAATAGAAACTCACTTCACGCTCTTCCATTAATCACATTTATCCACATGTTTGTGTCACACAAATCTGAATAAAATAGAATACTGACTCATTTGAGGCTGTAAGATTCCCATAGATCAATAGCAATGGAGCTTTCTTGTAGAACAATCAGGAATTATTAATAATATTATTATTATCACAGATCACTTCCAAAATTGTCGAGATTCTAGTTCCATTTATAGGCCTATATCGGATACTAGCTCTCATCGACGTATTTCATTCTAGCTGTTCACCTCAATGTCAATATTTGCAGTAGCAGAAGACTTCGAGGTGGTTTACATTTAACTTTGAATTTTTGTTCAATAACTAGGTAGTTGGATTTAATAATTGGTACGTACAGTACTACATTACTTGATACAGCTAATTGTACCTAATATAATAGAGAAAAGAATACCATATTTGTTTGCTTCTGCTAATATTCAACAAGTGTACCATACATCTAGAAGAATCGATCACAATATTATCCAATACCTGAAACTTTGTTAGTTGATTTTTAATTCATTTTACGACTTACGGATAGGTTTGTACAGTACCGATAAGCCTATACCACCATTCTTTCAATCCAATAGAAAATTATATTGATATAAACTTAGCAAGAACATTGGTCAAGGTTAACCGCTAGCTTGACAAACTGCATTGTTAGAAGAAATTAGTTATATATAGTGAATTACAGTACGTATATTTTTATTGAAAATAAGATTCTAGTTTTTTATAGAAATTTTAAATTCCGTTGTCTGTTTTCAATTCTATTCGCAATTTTACTATCTCAACAAACAAGATTGAGCATTATAGATTACAATCCATTATAATCTCTATTATAGCTAAAGGCACTTATATTGGTTTGCTTTGTATTGTTCCAGCTAACTCATTATTCCGAATATTTCCTGATGTTTATCCTCAATACGGAAAAAGAGCTATCTAGCTCTTTTGTTACTATTGCTGAGTGATTCGTGTCACTGCATTGAGATTCTACTGTATAATTTAATTTTAGCTCCGAATCAGTGGATTGACTTGGATTTAGCTAGAGGAGGAGTTACTATTATAGAATAGAGCTGTGTGATGCCCACGAGTAGGCACGCTGCATTCGGTTGGATAAATTTGGTACCAATACAATGATTTTTCGGAATCCATCAGTCTTTCTTTCAGAGTTCCAGATGAGAGAAGACTGTTCTGCACATTTTTGTTGAAGAAGTAGAACATGTCTATATTTTTCAGGAAATTTTTTGCTCTGAGAATAGCACTGATAACTGAAAGAACGGAGATAGAACTAACTAGGAGCGGTACCTAGATATTTCCGTTCAACTCTGTATGATCTCTGAATGATATATTGTAGGCCAAGTTACCAATTACTCCATTATCACCCTCGAAAATCAATGCTCATTCACCTTTTGGAGTTTGGAACACATCTCATAATAATAATTATTGTAGATTCATCTCTTAATCTTATTCAATCCAATGCATAATCTCATCATCCTCACGCTTCTAATAATTTGATATATGAAAATATAAAAATCTGGTGTGGCGCACTCACACAACTTTCCTTGCAGTTATGAAAATTGATCACCTGACTCTAGTGTTCCCGCGCATCTCAAGTCTACTATTCAAAGATCTAAGCCAGCTGGTGACAGGACAATAACGCTGCAGATACACGAAGTCTGCTATCTCTTCATAGTGAATGATTTAATAGAATCAACAGTTGCCAACAGCTTGCAATTTGATAATCTTATTTTATCAAACTTCGAGCTTATTTTCAATTTTTTGTTTAAATTGTATCTGAAGCCTGATAATTGGGAATCTAAAATCAAACTTTGCATAGATGGGGTGGCTCTTGGAATTTTTACAGATATGGGACTTGGGGCACTTGATAGAGCTTATTAATGACTTTCTTAGGTATAAATTTGATCAAAATCGTTGGAGCCGTTTTCGAGAAAATCGCGAAAAACCCTGTTTTTGACAACATTTTCGCCGCCATCTTGAATCGCATTTAATCGCAATTGTTCGTGTCGGATCCTTATACTGTAAGGACCTTAAGTTCCAAATTTCAAGTTATTCCGTTAATTGGGAGATGATATATCGTGCACACACACACACACACACACACACACACACACACACACACACACACACACACCACACACACACACACACATACAGACCAATACCCAAAAACACTTTTTTTGGACTCAGGGGACCTTGAAACGTACAGAAATTTGGAAATTGGGGTACCTCAATTTTTTCGGAAAGCAATACTTTCCTTACCTATAGTAATAGGGCAAGGAAAGTAAAAAACGGAAAAAATATATAGTCAATATAGTGCTGAATATCGCTATATGGGAATGATAATTGTGAATAGCAATATACAGTATAATAAATTAATCACGCTTTATCACTTTGAATGCTTTCATGGTAATAAGGACTGGACTGGCTCAGTGATTGTTTGTCATCAAACGCTGATTGCTGATAATACCTTCATATAGAGAAAGAGTTAAAAAAAAGTCGCTCGTGTAAAGGCCAACCAGTTAACCAGCTACTCAAGCATGAAAACAATGAAAAAATACCCTATCCATTGTGTTTATCATGCATTATAACAGATAAATGAATTATTGCTGTACAGTACCTTGAGGTACAAAGCTCAGCTTTAGTACTGTAAGTACGGTAACGCTGAGTTTTTGGAACTACTCCAAACTAAAAACACTTATTTTCTATCCAATTTCAAGAGAAAACTAAGCCTGAAGTCCGATATAAAACAGCTAATTATGACTGCAACTGGTTAATACCTTGACTTAACATAATGCCTTGTTTATGAGGGGGAGAAGTTACCGTACAAGCCAATCTGTCCTCCTGACTAAGGGCCAGGGTTGGAGAACAGAGTTCTGGCTCTAAATACTATAATCTGGCTCTAAATACTATAATGTGGCTCTAAATACTATAATCTGGCTCTAAATACTATAATCTGGCTCTAAATACTGGAATCTGGCTCTAAATACTATAATCTGGCTCTAAATACTATAATCTGGCTCTAGATACTATAATCTGGCTCTAAATACTATAATCTGCCTCTAAATACTATAATGTGGCTCTAAATACTATAATGTGGCTCTAAATACTATAATCTGGCTCTAAATACTATAATCTGGCTCTGCGCCCCTGTCAACTAGACGACGAAATTGTTTCTCTGTTATTGTTTTAAGTTGTGTTTGATTGAATTCTCTCCTACTCATCTCTAATATTGGTTGTTGTCATGATCGTATAAGATTGATACGGTACTCCTATTTGTTAGCTTGTGACTCGTTATGAATTTCCATGTACTCCCATTAAATAACGTCAAGATCACCAAATTTCTCCTCTCCCATTTATAGATTGAGATTCTCTCTTATTCGAATCTCATTGATTATTGCCACGATGTCGAAAATTCTGATATCCTAATGATAAACACTTATCTCTTATCTAGATTGGTTCATTTTCCATTGGCTGACAAGATACAAGCATAGAAACCCAGAATATAAAATTATACATAAGATTACAAATACAATAAGCTTGCCATGTGCTCACAAAGTAATCAATGAAAGATTTGACAATATTACTGAGCAGTCTGTATAGAATAATTCCTGGATAGTCTTAGGAGAATCCACTGAAAATTTGGGAGAAAATGTCAAAAACTCCGATCTTCCACCCAAACAAACTTTCCATCACCTTCTCCCTACAGAAATTCGCTCGAGATAATTTTCTGCACCGCAATCACATTGTAATAATTCGAAAATTACTCTTCCATTGACAAGAGAACTCCTGCTGTGTACCACTGCTATGCAATCGACAAATTTTTTTAACAATAGTCTCAAGAATCACAGCAAGAGGTATATAGACCCATAGATATTGTTGTTGACTATCGATTCATTTGATCGAGTCTCGCTATCGAACCGCTCACTGGAAATGGGCGTTAGGTCCCAGAGAGAATAGAGTAAGAATTTAGTTCCATTCTCCCTGGTTCCAAACGCGAAATCATGATGATTTTGCGTATTTGCATCATGCTTTTATCAGGCTCCTCTTGCCTAACAAATCTGAACAATCTGAATAGTTCACAATGGTACATTAGTACAATAATTTGTATCTATTACCTTGTTACCCAACAGTGACAAGAAAATTTACTGTGTTCAATACGGTTCACCTTTACAATGTATACGTATTCGATAAATAGTGTTACAATTTTATATTCCTGGTCAAGTAGGTAAATCATGTATGAATTGCTTATTCAATATGTCTTTCTTATAGGTATAATTTTTGAAAAAGGAAGTATTACTGTGCAGTCAACAATCCGCCTCTGAGACGAGAAATTAAGTGTCTCTCATACTTCTTTCAAATCGTGAATAAAACAAATTAGAAATTGTCTAGCTCTATTCTTATTTGTTCCGTTCATTATTATGGAGAAATACCACGATATCAGTCACAATAAAACTATTTTCAAACTCTTCCAGACTCTTTTCAAAATTTAATTCACTGTAGAACCAATACTGGATGCCATTCATGATTTTAGGAACAACTGTCGCTAAACCTATATTCATGATGCTTAGATTTTATGAATCGTATTTCAGTAAATTGCCTATTTTGGTAATGATTAGAATGGTGCCGGTACTATAATAAGTAATAGTTCAGAAAGCAAGCACCATTTCAAGGACTGTCACGATCTTTTGTTAACTTTTTCACTCTCAAAAATAAAGCCGCTAAATCGGCCAAACATTATTACAACTACTCAAGTACTCATACCATAGTTTATATATATATTTGAGCTACTCATGGATACATGTATAAGTAGTATAACATAGTTAGTTACTATTTTAACATACTACTAATATACTCTATGAGCTCTTCTGAATGTTTTTCCTTCTTCTTCATGATTTGATTATAAACTGTGCAGTGTTGCTTCACTTTTCAAATTTTAGTAGAGTGATAATGATTCTCAAGAAATTGAAGAAGCGATAATTCAGACATTCAGTTTTTGCTTGTAGATGGAATTTTGGCATGGAAAGTAAAAATCTGGTGTGGTGCACTCATACAACTTTCCTTGCCGTTATGAAAACTGATCACCTGAAGCTAGTGTTTACGCGCATCTCAAGTCTACTTATAAATAAAGATCTGAGCCAGCTTGTGACAGGACAATAACACTGGAGACATACGAGGTCTGCTATCTCTTCATAGTGAATGATTTAATAGAATCAACAGCTGTTGCCAACAGTTTGGATAATCACATTTTCTCGAATTTCGAGCTTATTTTCAGTTTGAGGTGAAAATGTTACTGAACATTAATTTTATTGTAGAAATTTTCATGCTCAATCTTTTCCAATCGAATTTATTTGTTTAAATTGTATCTGAAGCCTGATAATTGGGGATCTAAAATCATACTTTGCATTGATGGGGCAGAGCTCCAGAAATTTTTACAGATATGGGACTTGTGGCAGTTGAAAGAGCTTATCAATGACTATTTTAGGTATGAATTTAATCAAAATCGTTGGAGCCGTTCTTGAGAAAATAGCGAAAAACCCTGTTTTTGACAACATTTCCTCCATTTTAGCCGCCATCTTGGATTGCATTTGATCGAAATTGTTCGTGTCGGATCCTTATAGTGTAAGGACCTTACGTTCCAAACTTCAAGTCATTCCGTTTACTGAGAGATGAGATATCGTGTACACAGACGCACAAACACTCATACACACACACACACACACACACACACCACACACACACACACACACACACACACACACACACACACACACACACACATACATACATACATACAGACCAATACCCAAAAACAACTTTAGCATTGGTACTAGAAATTTGGTTTTAGTTAGCATTGTAACTTATAAAAAATCTGTTCTATCGATTGTACGATGGATTCAGACTTCTCCATCTATTTTTCGTTCATTGGTCTAGCCTAGATGAAAATTAATATTGTTTTCCACTTAAAATATCGATACTATGCAATGAATTCATCAGCCCTCTTCGAACGATAAGGTCACTCACACGAGTCATAGTAGCTTTTGTTCTGTGATCTATAAAATTGGCTTACATTTGAAAAACCAAAACCTAGAACGCCAGAATATCTTTGCTTGTAAACCTTTAACCGTTCAAGACTTGTGTATAATGTGTATACTAGAGCTATCATCAAAATGTCTAGAAAAGTTTAGACAAAATCGGTAAAAAAATATTGTGGGAGACGGATTGGTAGACAGCCCAGACACCCAATTCCTCCCCTATCCTATGCCATAATGCACGATGTCTATATAGTGATATTCACCCTTAACTGTCAGCATCTACTAAAAATAACATTAATACTTTCCATTCAACCAATGCTGATAGTTTAAAGTGAATCTTAGCATAAATATATCCCATGGTGACTTACGCAACGGTATCCAAGCGTTGCTCGTTATCTTAGTAGAAAGCGTTTTACCATATTTGGTTGCATCCATAATGCATAAATATATACAGTAACCGAATCTCAGCTATAGGCTAATGTAGTGACGAAAATGAGAGACAGTTCTCAATGGGCATTCATTATAATACTGTATAGACTTCCTCGCCGAGCGGTGACAACGCAACTGACGATTTTATCAGTTGTTACTATATTGTTAAAAGTGTTCTATTGAGTGTCACGTGTTACACAAAATCAATCAGGATAGGTCACGTCGTCACGTGCTGTAGTGAGATTCATTTCAAACTGTCAGCATTGGTCGAATGGGAAGCATTGATGTTGTTTGTGAGGAATGATGACAGTTGAAAATGAACCTCACAACAGCTACAGTCGTGAGTCGCGCGGATATCGGTTAATGCCATTCTGATGTGAGAGATAATGCCAACAGAATGAGGTCGACGTAGACGTGTGGAGTGTATTCAGTCAAGGGATAGATTCAAATAAGCTACGTAATGCAGGAATAATTTGGGAAAGAATAAATTTAGTTTTTACAACATAGAATTGATTTCAAATTGAGATCAATAGCGAATGAACTCGAGTTAGTGATAATATTTCATCAATAATTCATGATTAACAATTAGCTCTAAAACAAATCAGAAACAACATAATTGACAGAATTGATGCTCTCAATTTTTGGTTCAGGCGATATTACTGGTAATATCTAGACTTTTCTATTCTATTCTATTCAACTCTATTCTATCAACAATTCATAGAATAGAACTCAAATTACCTGACTTTTAGCTTGTTAACGTAATAAAGTAAGATTTACTCCAAACTGTCCAAGCAGTGGTTACATGGGAAACATTGTACAGCTTTAAAGTGAATCTCACTATGAAATATTATGACTAATTACTGTATTGATAGGAGTCGTTCACAAATACAGCATTAAAATCCATCCCAATAGAAACTTACAAAGTTCATTCTACTAAACAAGAATTGTCCTAAGAAGTTCAAGTGATACGGTATTTCTATTAGACCCATATTGGAATACACAAAGGCTTGTAAATAATATTGAGTAAATACAAAATAGAACCCCAATATATTGAACCCCTGGGAAACAGATACCTTATTGTTATGATGTACGGTACCCTATTTATGTAGAGTTCTCTTGAAAGTACTTGTTCAAAAGACTCTCAATACTCAATCATAATTATCAAATAGCTTTTTATTCACAAAATCATAATACAAATTTATAAAAATTTAATACAAATTCATCAATAACAACAAACTAGTAAACAACGTATTAGTTTGACAAGAAGCTAATGACAACAAATGACTATCAAAGAACGATTGGTTCCCTTGGTTTTAACTGAAGCATGTTAGAGAAAAAGGGTTGAGAGTTATATCAAATAATATACTTTCACTGAGATTAGTTTTAATCCAGTTTCAAAATTATTCAATGATATACTATATTGTATTGAATGAATAATGCCATCCACTTTGAAAAAATGTTCTAGAGAGTTTTATTAATAGTAAACAGAATAAACGTGCAATGAGAACTCATAAAATTGCAAGTACTTTTCCAC
This sequence comes from Nilaparvata lugens, assembly GCF_014356525.2. NCBI lineage: Eukaryota > Metazoa > Arthropoda > Insecta > Hemiptera > Delphacidae > Nilaparvata > Nilaparvata lugens. The sequence goes on from NC_052511.1 coordinate 12,384,163, forward strand.
AGTCAATCATAATTTACGTTGGAAATGAAGGCAACTGAACAGTAAACCGCTCCAGTTTACTGTTCAGTGGTTCATGAACGAGAAGTGAAAGGGAAAGGGAGCTCAATCCATGGCCTGACTAACCGAATTTGGGATTTCCAAATACAATACGACAGCAGGAAGTGTATTGATTACTGGACCGTTCCTATTATTATAGCAATATTTTTTCCTGACTGTACTAATTCTATCGAGTTTTGTTACCGACAAAAGAAATTAAACAGATACTTGTTGTAACAAAAAATTCATTGATATTCTTATTTATGTGTTTTTTTTATTCATTATATAATGAAGTTATAAGATATAATTATTGAGATGAGAATCATGAAATTCACAGGACAAGCGTAAGAAGCCACTGGGTAAAGATTGTATCCATGAACTTGAAATGATAAAATAGTATTCAAAATATTGTGAATACTGTAGTATTAGTATACTACTAATATTATAGGAACCATGAAAATCAATATTTGGAATTAGCAGGACTATGTTGCAATTGAGCACGCAGGAGGCGCATTTTTCTCTGTGGTGCAACCTAGAGATTTGGTTGCAACCTATGGTAGCAATGTACCTAGAATACTGTATTAGATACCTTGTATGGTAGAACACGGGAGAGACAAATGCTCATCCAGCATTACTTTGGGTTCAAAGATAACTGTGATAAATATCCTCTCATCGCATGAAATCTCACGAATTATTGATACAAACAATATTTTGAAAGTTCAGTACTTGATCCACAAAGTGAATATAGTGGTGTTGACAGGGAATTTGGGAAGTAAATACTCCTGACTGAGCACAGAAATTCATCACGTAAATTCGACTCGTGATAAACAACAGCAAAGAAATCATGTGTTGAAAATTATGAGAGAATACTTTCACTCTTGAAAGTACTCCGTGGATTGAGTTATTTCCTTTCTCTGAGAGCAATGGATTTTGTATCTACAACGTGTCACGAATAACCACTCACACTATCATCTACAGACAATTCTGAACTGAATTTTTATTTGCTCATTCAAAAACGAGCAGGATGGAAATAGTAGGCTACAAGTGGGAAAGATAGAGAGGAAGCATAATATAAAATTATTGATTGCAGTTTGGTTGTTAGTTCCATAATGCTAGTTGAAAGTGTGATGAATAATGTACAAAATTGATGAGGATTCTCTATCAAGAGATTCACTCACATCTGTCAGCAATTTTCATGGATAAGCATCGATGCTTCTCATTCAACCAATGCTGACAGAAGTTAATCTTACTGTAGCTTCACATCCTGAACTGCTATGCTATTTGGTTCCTCGCGACCTTTCCAAACTTATTCTCTTCATATTTTGGACTTGTCCGTTTGAGCTTTCTCTTCTATAGTATTGAAATGCAATTATTAATGAATCAATTTTGGCACCCATTTTCAAATAATGTGTACAGTAACAGGAGTTTTAATATTCCTACCTTTCTTCGTCATCATCTAACATTAATAACAAACATATTCTCCAACAGTCATGTCATGATTAAGTAAGTGATTGAGCGTGTTACAGTATTGGAGTATATGAGCACACTAGTTAAATTCAAAGTCCACTGGATCTTACAAGTTAAGTGAATGATGATTGTGAAGTTTATCAGCACAAAGATCAACTCTTGATTTGAATTTCTCATAGTCAAGAAATCTTCTTCTTCTTCTTCTTCTTCTTCTTCTTCTTCTTCTTCTTCTTCTTCTTCTTCTTCTTCTTCTTCTTCTTCTTCTTCTTCTTCTTCTTCTTCTTCTTCTTCTTCTTCTTCTTCTTCTTCTTCTTCTTCTTCTCTTCTTCTTCTCTTCTTCTTCTTCTTCTTCTTCTTCTTTTCTTCATAATATAATTTAATCAGCAGTGTTTCAATTTCAAAAGATCCCACATACGAGCACAGTGAGCCTACATCCCACATGGTGAGCATCAGAAAGAAGCACAAGAAGTTTATTTGCAGTGATTACAATATCACTATTGAACAATATCACGTTTTGAGCAAAAAAAAGCAAATAAATATTACTATCAATTCCCATTATAGTTTGGACCAATATTTTATGTTGATGATTAAAATATGAGAATAAAATGTGGACATTGGTTGTGAGAAAAAGCTGGAAAGATTGAATGATAGTGAGTAGTGTCTGTGATAGAGAAAGAGAGCATGAGTGAAATGATAATATAATTGAGCTGGAGAGTGACAGAGAGAAATTGAACTAGTAGGAGTGAGAGTTATAACCGTTATGTCAAGGTTCTTTTGCGGAGAACTGCATTGGCCCAACGGCAATGCTCAAGAACCAAGTACAAGAAGTAAAAGAAACTGAAAAGATAATAAGAATGAAACGAAATAGAAGTAGAAGTCAACGACAAAATACCACTAGACGGCCTTGATTTGGCCCAAGTCTGATCGGATCCATTTCTCTGCGTCTTTCGTAATGTACTGTTATTTTTTCCGAGTCAATCAATTCTGTGCCGAAGCTGACAAAAAACAAAGATTTTCTGGTAATTCTATACGTTTTCAGCATGGTTACTTGAGTAATGGTATTTGGCTTGAGGCTGCAATTTGATCTTGAGCAGCATGCAACTGGTGATGCTTTAAACAACCATTGGACAGTTGAGCCACTTGTAATATGCTATGGCTATCTAGAAATCTACGTTAGAGAATCTCTCAAGAGTTTTTCTCGATGTATTTTCTATCTGAACTTGACTTACTTTTTTCTTCGAGTTTGGTGCCTGAGAAGCATCAATCTACATTCAAATACATTGTTCATAATATAGTGACAAATCCTATTTTATTCTAGAAATTGTGTTCATTAATGGGATGGACTGACTTATTAGTAAACTATTGTTAAGTCCAAACATTACAATATTAGGATGAAAAACAGGCACCTGCTTCTAACGTTCTTGATAATAATAGACGAGATTTAATAATAATATTAGATTTCTTATCAATGAATATAAGAAAACCCTAGGAATACATGAGTGTGTGTGTGTGTGTGTGTGTGTGTGTGTGTGTGTGTGTGTGTGTGTGTGTGTATGTGTGTGTATACACACGATATCTCATATCCCAATTAACGGAGTGACTTGAAATTTGGAACTTAAGGTCCTTACAATATAATGATCCGACAGAAAAATTTTGATCAAATGTAGTTCAAGATGGCGGCTAAAATGAAGAAAATGTTGTCAAAAACAGGGGTTTTCGCGATTTTATCGAAAACGACTCCAACGATTCTGATCAAATTCATACGTAAATTGGAGTTGATAAGCCCTATCAACTGCCACAAGTGCCATATCAGTAAAAATTCCAGGAGCTCTACCTCATCTATGCAAAGTTTGATTTTAGATTCCCAATTATCAGGCTTCAGATACAATTTAAACAAATATGAAAATCTCTATAATTAATGTATAGTAACATTTTCACCTAAAATTGAAAATAAGCTTGAAATTCGAAAAAATATGATTATTCAATTGCAAACTGTTGGCAACTGTTGATTCTATTAAATCATTAAGAGATAGCAGACTTATTAAATTAAATCATTAATTCTATTAAGAGATAGCAGACCTCGTGTGTCTCCAGCGTTATTATAGTCCTGTCACCAGCTGGCTCAGATCTTATAATAGTAGACTTGAGATGCGCGTGAACGATAGCGTCAGGTGATCAATTTTCATAACGGCAAGGAAATTTGTGTGAGTGCGCCTCACCAGATTTTTATTTATTGATAAACAGAACACAATTCTCTAAAATGATCGTGTTTATATTTTACAGCTGGCTATACGTCAGCTTATGAATTTCGGGTATGCAATATTTTGATTTTCTACAGAATCACTTGCTCACTTTTTACTATCCACAGACGACGAAAGTCTCAGCTTTTTCAGCCAAGGATGAATTATCCTTTTAATGTCGTTTAGCGAGTTTTCCCAAGGATGAGACCTAGTGCAATCGAATTTTTATATCATAAACCTACTATGTTCCAAATTTCGTGAAAATCGTTATAGAGCCGTTTTCAAGATCCGTTGAACATTAATAACCATATATAAAAATAATATAAACAGATATACTCGCTTAATTTAATAGAATTATTGAAAAAATTAATTCTCCAATCACTGTCAGAAGTGGGCATTGACGTATAATAAGAACGTTCATTCACATTTACCTCACCAATAATGAAATCTTCAGAATACATTGAATATTCAATATTCCTAATTAGACTAACTAATTATCTGTCACTATCTACTTTTGAGGAAATAGATTGCCTAATATTACTGCCAGATCAATAGAAGCTCAGCAAAATACAGAGAAAATAAAAAAGCTCTCAAAATACATGCGATAACAAGTAACATTTCCTAACAGTGTAATGTGTAATATAGTGGTGTTTTTTTATATTATTTGATATTGCTTTGAAAATATATATTTTCCATTTACTGTCAGTGTAGTGGAGATCAATAAACACTCGATCATTTAGTTAGAATAGATTTTCCAATAGTTTATTGTCAGTAGTGGGTATTCTCAGAAATTCTTGTTTAAAATTCAGAAATGGAAAGCTGTTTCCAATTTATTATTCCTTATCGTTGGTATATTGTGGGTGTGCACGGTTGTAGGTGAGACCTGTTCTTCCTCAAGTTGAAGCAAAAGTATTAAGATCCCACGATTTGACCTCTGCACATAAAACTCACTTTTCGCCTTTTTCGTACGCGATTGATTGAAGATCAACATGTAGGTGTTCGACCGTTACAAATCGAGAAGATTCTTCACTTTTATTGATCAATTTATATCCAAGTTACTATGGGATAGTTGTTGCTGGATTATCTATTTTACGACTGTTCTATTCAAAGTAGAATTCACTATTCAACTGTTGTCTGTATGATAACAAACTGTAATCCACGAACCGTCTCATTCAAGATTTTGCAGCATTGAAACTGAATGTGCAAGTATTGAATACAACTGATCCTTATCATGAGAATTATTATTGCTTTATTTATGATTTTTAGTACACAGTATTGAATAGTCCTCATGCATCAACGAGAGGCTGAGTAATTTTTTCTCAATCACATACGGCAATTATATTAATTTTCCAATTGGATATAATTTCATTGTAATTTTCATTAATATCAACAATATTAATAGTGTTAATTGATTGTTATCACTTACTACTTATTGATATCACTCATAATATCTTAATGAATGAGAAAATACGTCTTAATCAAAGCAATAAGAGAGAGAATATTAAAAATAGAACTTGTAAACATGAACTGTACAATGAATGATAATAATAATTATTCAAATCGTCTTTGATTGGAGGACAAGATGTTGTCACAAAAATATTTCGTATACTTCTATTTTACTATATTTATTCATTTTACAACTCCATTGTTGCTTTTTCTTGTGATTGTTGGTGGTTTTAGCGTTATCGCACGCATTTTCTACTATATTCATGTTGTTTCTAGTATCAATTGTTTTCTTCGAGGTGTATTCTATCAAAAGACGCTATTCTGAAATTGACTCGAGCCTTTGAGTAATAGTTCAGCTCTACGATGGAACAGTAGCGTGATATGCGGTTTTCATCTGTACGTACTCCTGCACTCTTATTATTCAATACCACATTACTTTTAGAACTTCAATTTGAGAGCAGTGTACAAGACCCTGTACGAGTACTTGTGTAAAATTACTGCGCATGACGTGTTCAACTTTGTGAAAGTGAAGTGAGCTAATAATTCCTGAGCCGCTACTTGAGTCGCGACCGCGTAGGAGGTTGACATTTGAGTGCTTTGTGCGGAATGAAAAACGTAACAAGAAAATTGTGTACTGATCAAGGATGAAGGTGGGAGGATGGATATGGTCTTGGTTTCAAACGCACCAACACCGTGTGTTATCTCCCTAGTTGACTGTAATGTATCCTGTAAAACCAGTTTGTTTCTGCAATAAAAGCTATGAATATTCCAACTTATAGTCTGCTGAAATCTAAGAAAACTCCAGGATATTCTCTAAAAGACAAGCGGGCTCTTATTCCAGTTACCTATTCCTTTAGGAATAGAGCTCCTTTCATAGGCTCCTCTTTTAGAATATTATTTCTAAGGCTTTTCTTTACTCCTTATCTTTACTTTTTTAGCTCCTCTAATGCTTCTCTCTTCTTTTTCAGGCTTCTTCAGTTCTTCTTTCAGGCTTCTGGGCTTTTACAATATGCCAATCTCTCAAAAATATTATTGGGGTTGACCAATGATTCATTTGCCTAAATTGTAGATTGGTTAACATCCTGACAAATTTAGAATTGTCAATGATTAAAAAATCTAATAGAATATTGTGGAATTAATATAATATAGTAATAGATAGTCTACAGAAGTGTTTGAAACTGGCAAATATTTTGAATTATTCAATAATATTCGCGTGAATATCTATTCACAACCCACGAATCATCGAAATTATAACATTTCTTACTTTAAAAATGCATATGATACAGTCGAATGTTGAGTTTTCTCCTTTTCCCGAAGGTGGTTAAGACTCTCGATACAATAACTAGAGTAACTCTGAATCGTTAACCCTTCTATCTGAACTAATAATTACTCAGCAATAATTTTTGTCACCTACTTCCAGAGTTTAGAATTCAATAAGATTAACAAACTGTAAACAAGAAGAGAGAACGCAGAGATGTAGATATTACCCAGCATCTGCTGCCACCTATTGGCAGAATTACGAGTTGGGTATATTTCGTACTGTCAACCAATCAGGAGAGAGTGGGTGGAGTCAACAATAAAACTGTCATCCAAGTGCTTCCACCTATTGGCAGGTTTCTGCATCGTATACATTTCGAGTTGTCGATGAATCAGGAGAGCGTAGGTGGAGTTTATAAGAGTCCAAAGCATGTCTCTAGTTTCGAACTCGCTGGTTATTGGTTAATAGTTTTATAGGGTTTAGTGAACAAATCATATTTTGTCATGATTGAGACACATTGATCTTTGGATATATCGAGGATGAGTGGTAGAGGACTTGAAAGTCCCAACTCCTCCCAATGAAGTATTTTCAAATTCTTTTTTTTGGGCACAGGGATTTTAATGGAGTAATATGTGGCTTGATGTTCACGTTCAGTGGCTTTGATTGGTTGGAATCAGAATACTGTAGTGTCATTTCTGTCAACATATTTATTCTTCCTTATCACAAGTAAGCATATTATTACGATGACATTAGCTTCCAGCTTCAGAATTAATCACGTATTTCATCGTCCCAATCTTGACATTTTCATCTTCTCTACATCACTTCAAATACACATTTGAGTATGATTACTTCTTCGTGACATCTCCATCACTGAAGAATGCGTTGAACAAGATTCACGTTGAAAAATTAATAGAACATATAAGTAGGTCAAAGTACAAAAAAATCGTAGAATCTACAATAGAAATTTGTGATTGATATGATGTAATGGATTTACTATTAATTTATAACATTTCAAATAGAAAACAGCCGAACTTTTGAATTATTAAGTTGAGAGGCAATATGGTAGAAGAAATATTATTGTAAGAAAAATTTGTGGCGACTATTGCAGACTGAGTAAATCTCTCAAAAGCCATATTGTCAATACAATATCATTTTTCATCGAGGTTGAATTTTGAATGAGACTCATCTAGTAGTGATGGATGATTCTCTCTAGCAGAGAGACATTAATTCACGAGTTCACAAAATAATCTGAAAGGAGATCTTTCAAACATGGAAGTCAATTTGATTGAAGCTTTCTGCATTCCACATGTGCTACTGGCCATGTCATGTCATGCACGCATGCTGCACATGAACTATCATAATCTAATTAGGAGTTGTAGAGGAAATGGGTAACGTAATAGATTATAGATCGAAGTACTCAACTAAGTATCTAGAAGTAGCAAGACGTATTTTTGAAAGGAATATGAATGGGTGCAAGGAATCATGTTGTTATTAATTTGAATTGAATCAGCTAGATTATAGGTGTCATAGTCTGGACTCTGTATAACGTAATAGAATGCACATTCAAGTATTTGGAAGAAACAAATCGTTTTCCGAAGAAAAATTCTCTACCCTGTACGAATTCAGTTTCTTAATTTTAGTTGGATCAGTTTCATTTCAGGTCTGGATATAAACGGTATTTTCTGCCAAGACGAACTTATTCTTATAAACTTTTGAACACAATTCTATAGCAAAACATTAAATCTTCAATCATCTCTATCAATAAGGTTGCACTGGTTCTTTGAAAAGGATATTACGGTACATTGCGCACATTAAATTCAAGGATTTTTCTGATGGAGAATTGAGATGCAATAGTAGAGATTCAAAACTACTACTTAGATTATTACTTAAAATTATGTTAATTGGTAATTATAAGAGAGAAGGTCCCATTTGAAGGAAGGCCAAGCAAAAACTTACAGCATGAGTATCAATATTCAACAATTTTCATGGAAATAAATATTCTGATTCGATGTTCAGTTGAGTAGAACGAGGTAGCTTCTAATACCAGACTTTGTATACATTAAGAATTATCATGGAATAAACAATCTATTTGTATAGCTATTCTCTCTATATTCTCTGGTATTAAATAGATTGGGAAGTTGAGTAAGCGGTACTCACATTGATATCATCTTAATGATTATGTGAAGAACTGCATTTTAATATCTTACATTCAAATTGCTAATCCCGTATTTCACGAGTATCAACTAGAAAAACGTTCCCCTCGAATGTTGAAACATCATTCGATAATTTTAGTAATTATGCTACTCATTGGTTTGTAGCTCTTTTCCATATTGGTTATAGATGATAGAAGAATTTTTTTTACTTTCCTTGCCCTATTACCTATTACCTATTAGTAAGGAAAGTATTGCTTTCTGAAAAAAATTAAGGTACCAAAATTTCTAAATTTCTATACGTTTCAAGGTCCCATGAGTCGAAAAATGGGTATTGGTCTGTATGTGTGTGTGTATGAGTGTATGTGTGTCTGTGTACACGATATCATTCTCATCTCCCAATTAACGGAATGACTTGAAATTTGGAAATTGAGGTCCTTTCACTATAAGGATCCGACACGAACAATTTCGATCAAATGCAATTCAAGAAAGCGGCTAAAATGGAGAAAATGTTGTCAAAAATGGGGTTTCTCGAAATTTTCTCAAAAACGGCTCCAACGATTTCGATTAAATTTATACCTTAAATAGTCATTGATGAGCTCTATCAACTGCCATAAGTCCCATATCTGTAGAAATTTCAGGAGCTCTGCCCCATCTATGCAAAGTTTGATTTTAGATTCCCAATTATCAGGCTTCAGATACAATTTGATCAAAAAAATTCAAGTGAAAAAGTTTCAGCATGAAATCTCTACAATTAATGTTCAGCAACATTTTCACCTAAAATTGAAAATAAGCTCGAAATTCGAGAAAATGTGATTATTCGATTGCAAACTGTTGATTCTATAAATCATTCACTATGAAGAGATAGCAGACCTCGAGCGTTATTGTCCTGTCACCAGCTGGCTCAGATCTTTGAATAGTAGACTTGAGATGCGCGTGTACACAAGCGTCAGGTGATCAATTTTCATAACGGCAAGGCAAGTTGTGTGAGTGCGCCACACCAGATTTCTAAAAATAATTTTGTACTGGTTTTCAGAGTAATATTATTATTTTTCTCTGGAAAATCAACCTGATTTTTTTCCAAAACGAATCTCCGTACGAAGTTGAGCAGCAATTTTATCGTTGACTGCTACAAAGGAAGTCTAACTCAGCGGGTGACTTCAATGGAACGGAGTCTGGATTTATTTGCAGTAATTTAAGTCTAATAAAATTATTTCGCTTGAGAAGAAACGCAAGATTGGATAAAGTGAGAAAAATATATAATAGGAAGGGGAGAGTTTAAAGAGTGGCCTAATTAGGAGCTAGAAGCGAGATGATGATGATGATGATGATTCGTTAAAAGGGAGGACAATCAAAAACGTAGACCGAAAAAATGATTGCGACTCGCTTTTAGTTTGGTTTCCTGGCCGGCGGTTCGTTTAGAAAGTGTGATAGAAAGTATTGAAGTAGTCGTATTAGTTGCAGAGGGGGCGTAGCATTCTAATCCAGTCTCATTCTAAATAATTGCGTAAAATTGATTTCCTTGTTACTTTTCAGTTGCAAGCAATGAGATGCACGTAGCGAGAGAGCCGGTCAACTGACACCGCCACTACTGTATAATCACCACTCTACCGAAAATTTGAGAACAAGATTTCTACCAACTCATACTCTGGGTACTCTTTAAATTGATAAATATTCCAGAACAAAAATGTTCAATATTTTTATTCGATCATGGAATAATAGTACAACCAGACAGCATAGAATATAGTACAGAGAGAATAGTACATTCTGTAGGCACGGTACTCTCTGAGTATGTTCATTTTCTTAAAGATCTTTCATGAGAATAAATTGAATTTCTCAGAAAATAGGTAAGAAACACCTTTTATCATTCAGGAGGTGGGAGTGTTGCTGTGAACTGTTTTTAGTGAAATGAAATAGATCTCGTTGAATAAGAATCGTTCTTGCTGTCTTTCAAAGTTTTGTTTCCTTATTATGTAACTGTGATGCAAATTATTGTAGTTTGATGATTTTTTAGTCACAAATGTACGTTCGAATGAGCGTATTTATTGTGAGTTAGAACGACAACCATCCGCTGCCTAATCTTTTATTTCGAAGAAGGAGGAGGAGAAGATGGTATAGGCTATTTATAATCACACTGCTCCTTTAAATGACAGTATTTAAGATGGAAGATTTTATTGGAAATTTCCTTCTGCTATTCAGTTCTTTGGTCAATATTTGCAATAACAGAAATCCTTAGTTATATTTAATAGCTTTCATTAGATACTTGAAATAATTATCATACAGTAATGACAGTTTTAACTTCAGTTCAATCTCAAAAGATCCTAAAGTTACATACATATTTTCCAAGATGACAAGACAAGTAGTATTTAATTCGTGTGATTTGGAATGAAGATTGGAAGTATTTCATCCTCCAAAAAAATTTATTTTTAATGGAAACCACTCCACGTTATTCCTTACTCATAAAAACATCGGTTGAATGTCCTAGTGGAAAAAATGAAACATTATAAGTACAATATCTCAAGGTTCCTACATATAAAGTTGTGTTTCCATTATAAACAGCAGAAATGCAGAGAAATGTTCACTTCTCTCTTCATGCCTAAAACTACCTTACGATCGCAATAAATATCATTGCTTTAGCTTTTAGGATGTGCAACAACATTTTTGTCGTTTGATCTACTTGAGTTTTCAAGTAAGCTCGTTTAAAGCTTGAAGCTCGGTTTAATCTTGTAACATATTAAAATCTGATGAGTAAACAAAATCCCTATTTGGGAGAATTTTATAGGTCTGAAGTGGAGTAGCTAGTCTAGTAACGCCAAATGCGATAACGATTATTAAAAGATTAGATAATAACAGGTATCACGGCTAAAATTAGAACAGCCGAATAGAAAAAGAAAGTTATTTGCTACTTATAATATTATATTATATAAAGTATTGGAAAATTTGAGGTTAGGCTTAAAATAACTACTGATCGGCGACCTAATGATCGATCAAGTCGCATAACGTAAAATCTAGCCAGACACCTTGGCAAAAATTTATTGTAAACAAATGGTATGCAACTGGAGGACTTTAAAAAAGCACATGGCTAATTGTTGTAGAGGGAGAAACAACTTATAAACTCTATAAAAATCTATTATATGTAATAAATATACTTAAACCACCAAATAAAAATAAATTAGAGTATTAAGGAAGTAGAATGTACCTAGGCACATGTATACAGTAGTGAATTTGCATGAACCAATCAAATTGTAGTAATCGATGGGCGGCAATAGAGAGCCGATTCAAATGTATTTATAAATATTTCTATAAATGATAAGATTTTATAAATTTTTATTATTCAGTTTATGTATCGGATATGGTCCGAGAAAATATAAGGTATCAGACCTGGGATATAAGTAATGGTTGAGTAGATTGGCATGGACTATTTGAACCTTTAAATGGCGTAGTAGCAAATCATTTAAATTTATGTAAATTTGTAAGTTGGAAATGAAAATTGTAGAAATAAAAGTAGAGCCTGCACACTTGTCTGCCAGACACCACTATGGAATGACACTAAAATTTGTAGAGCACAAAACCCTTTATTACATTGTACTTTTAAAGACTTAAAGTTTAAATTCATTTATTAATTTTTTCATAAGACTTAGTGATGCTGCATTAAAGCGAAAGCTCATATCTATTTATTACTTATCAGTATTAAATCATTGAGAGAGTTACCATCCAATTTTATCAGTAATAGAATAAGCTGGTTCACACAAAAATATATTGCATTGTTAATTAAATTCTCTGGAAATAATACATTCCAAATATTTCTATAAATTGTTCAAAAGCAATAAACTGCAGGAGCTCCTGAGCGAGCCTATAAGGATTTTATCGAAATTGTATTCTAAAAAACCACGACCAGACTTATATATTTTTACACTCATGCTTTACCGATTGCAGCCAAGCCGAGGCAAATCGTTATTCATTAAAAAATAACGTCAGAATCTCTATATCTATAAAAGGCTAAGCCCCGACAGACTGAAATCACACCACAGCCCAAACTACTGAGCCTGAAAACTTGAAATTTTGCACAATTGTTCATGGTAGCCTCAAAACATCCACTAAGGAAGGATTTTTAGAAATTTGCCCCCCTGAGGGAGCTGGGGCCCCCCAAAAATTTTCTACTTTTTAACCGTTCATTTCACAGCCAAGTCATAAGGAACTTTTTTGTTCAGCTACGAAAAAAAATTAGATCTATGCAGAAAAGTTTTGCAAAATTTTCGAAAATTTTGATGTAAAATCACACTACAGCTCAAACTAATAATTGGCCTACAGACTTGAAACTTTGCTCAAATATTCTTCAAACATGCTAGACGCGCACTAAGAACGGATTTTGTCTCTAAGGGTTTCAAAGTATGAAAAAGGATCCTATTAAGTAAGGTTATGAACATGGTAAAGTGAACGCCATATGGAGCTGAGATAATTGACACATGATATTCTTACATATGTTGTAATCATTGGAAAACTTAAAATAATTTTGTCAATCAGCTGATCAAATTAATTTTGCGCGAGCTTGCCACGTGTGTATTCCATATTGTTGTATGCTTGGCCACGCTGTTCGGTATGCGCCTTCGATCAGCTGTATGTAGTCTCATACATTCCGATTGGAAAAGAGCACATAGATTTTCTTTGGTTAGGAGTACGTTTGTTGATAATTATTTTTCAAATTCAAATTTTATTGCTATCAAAAATCACATTGTAAACTTTCTTAATAGACAACAAGATTACAAAAATATACCTACATTTATTTGTAGCACGGCCAGAAAAAGACAAATTTGAGTACTAGCCGTGAGTTCATTCAATATAACTTACATATATTTTTCGTTAATATCTTGTAAATAAAAAGTACGAGTTGATGAGAGATGTGAGTAAATCCTTATATTTGATCCAAATGGTTATTCATATTGTAGTAGTCGGGGTCCTGCAATCAAAAGTTGTTTATTCTGTGGCTAATAAATTTCATACGTATTGATTGTTCATAATGTATCCAGTGTCCACAATGGAAGTGATTGCACTAGGTTCTGGTTTGCGCACAGGCATTTTTTGTCCATGCAGACCATTTTCTAAAGATTTATTTGGATTTATTTGGCTTACTGAAAATTAATGGCTTACTGGTCCCTCATAGAATTCATAGTATTCCTGGTGATTGAGCCTGTCTTTTTTCAAAGCGTTGACTATTAATAATAAAGCTTTATTTATAAATAGCTTACCCGGTGAACTTCGTACCGCCAAAATGTCAATGTATCTCATGTCACACTTAACTTTATTTGGTGAATCATGAAATTTATCTGACAATCAATATTTTCATTCACATCTCAATACGGCTTCACCCCTGCATCCCAACTGCTTCACCCCTGCAGGCAGCCTGTTGAAGTAGCATCGCGCTGAACTCCTATAGCATACCCGCAATCTCTGGAGACGCACCCTGGGGACGTCAAACAGCTCTCGATGCCTGGTGTTGTGGTGATGTACATCAGTCCGAGTCAACAAATTTTGATGATTCTTCTTCACGTACATGAGGCAGAGAAGGAGGAAGTGGCTGCTGATTACAGTTAGAATACCCAGCCTAGCAAAAATGGGCTTGCAATGAGCAAGATGTTCGCTTCCAGTAATGATCCTGGCGGCCCGTTTTTGCAGCTTCATATTCTTCTCAATCAACTGGTAATAATATATATTAGTAAAGTGTTGAATTGAAAAAAATAGGTTAAATCAGTGTTTCAAAGATGAATTCAACGTTTTCATAGTTGTTGATTGTCAATACATGGTCCAGGAAAAATGCGATGTACCATGAATCACACAGGATTCCATATTCTTTCCATCTTCCATTTTAGGATGGATATAAGCTAAGCTAAATTCAAATAGAATGTAAATTATCCTCTCATTCTTCAGTAATCAATGAATGCAATATGAACAACTCTCTTTCATGAGCTGAATAACTTTTTTTCAACATTTTCCAGTTTCTCAATGATAGTGAGTGATAATTATTTGTATAAGTCTTCTAAGGACCCATTATCTACACAGCTGGTACCAATCAACTACACTTCAACTCCAAACTACCGTTTCAATACCAGTACACAATTTATCACAGGGTGACATGTTTATTACAGCTGGAAACGTTAGATGCTAAATCATATTATCATGATCATCTTTCCGTTCTTCAGTAGCCGCTCGGCCGACAATTTCAAAACATAGGTCTGTGAAATAGATTAATAAATAATTACTATTAGCCCCCCTATTAAAATTTCTGTTCAGAAACCATACCCAATAATATTCACACAACATATTCCCAAAGTTTCATGCCGTTATGTCAAGAAGTTTTCAAGTCTATAGGGAACAAACATACATGCATCTTTATCTATATAGATTTACATTTAAATAAAGCCTCTCTAAATGGAGGTAGAATGATAAGGTTGACAATTTTCAGTTCTGTTGTTTTAACATTTTTTTCAAATCACTTTCGAAAAGTTCATGTAGTAATATACCTACTATTGTTTTTGAGCCACTTCTGGCGCTATCATAGTTTCACCACTATTCTGTTCCACAGTCCTATCTCTTGCAGTCGTTAACTATATATCTATTATTAATAAAGTAAAGAACGGGATAGAAAAATTATGTTTGACGCATCATCACGTCTGAACTACTGGACGAATTAACTTGAAATTTTGCATATAGATTCCTAATTAACCAAGGATGGTTATAGGCCTATTTTCAATTCTTCAAAATTTCATTACGTCAAGTTTTCATTTTGTCAAATTTTGAAACAGATCCTTGCGGAGCACGGGTTCCTGCTAGTGAGTTGCTAAAATAATTGAAACTATTCTGAATTAGTTTAGTGCATATGAATTCACATTTTTTATCCATTAGCTCTAGGCGTATTTCCAGCTAGACAAGCGATAAATCTTTGCTCGTGGTTTACGGTTTTCTTTTATGCGTGAAATACCCCTTTCCATCCGAACAATCCCACTTTTCACACTCCACTTTATGCTCAACTCTGTAATCCGCAGCGGGTGTAATGAATGGCTTCCTGTGATCTGCGGTTGAATGTAAAATTTGATGGTTGAATTGCTTTTTACCGCAAAACAGATCTATCATCTGCAGTAATGATGGCTCTTTCGCCTCTATTGATCACATCTTGAAGAGTCTGACAATTACGACGCGGTTAGAGACTGTTCATTTTTCTTCTAATATGTTTGTGATTGAGTTGGGCTCCAGCTAATTGCTGCATCATGATGTACGATAAAATTGAGAGAACATAACTTCTTAAATTTAGTAAATTCATTTTGTATTTTGAAACACGCATGATTTAGTGTGATAATAATGCAAAGAACCTTTTGAAACCATCATAGACTGGTAAGTTTTCTTTTACCTCTTCAGAGAACTTATATTTCGAACTCTCCAGAAAAAGAAGTTCATTTCCAGATGAATCATTGAGAAAAAATTGACAATTTCATAAATCAATTAATTGATACGTATTTATCTGATATTTAATCTATTGTGTTATTTGAGATGTGGAATTCCGAAAATATAATGCTCCACTTGATAATATGAGTAGGCCTATTCACGGAAGGAATCGCCTTCCCGATTGTGGAGTATGAATTCTCACTTCGAGTCTTGGCCCGTGATTGAAAAATTGGGAACCGTTTAACCAAACTGAATTCAGTTATGACTATTTTCCCATCCACTAGCGGCTCTTCTGATAAGATACAGTGGAATCATCCAAATTGTATGTAGCACAATTCTGTTATTTAAAAAGACTATATTTGTACCATGTATTTTCTTGTGGAATAAACGATTCGATTTGTTTTGATTGTCAAGTGAAGATTTTTTGAAGAAAACAAAAATTCATTTAAGCATGTCGATTTTTAAAAGGTCTTCCTATATTTCTTCCATGCTTATCATAAATGGATCATTGTGCACGATTTATTAAAGTTCATTACGAACATCGAAAGAGGCTGGAAAATTCTTCATGATTAGATCTTGAGAAGTGATGTAACTCTACATCTGCATCTAAATACACGTAGCCTATAAAAATTTAATCATAGAAATTGAACAGACTTTGTGATATGAATCTCATTTCGTGACAATAAAACACGTAATATCCTCAAAAGAGAAGGAACACCGTTCATCCATATCTTTAAGTTTAAAATACGCTTTCCCACCTCCTGTGTGTTACTATACAGTACTCACACCTCACGACCTCAAATAATACACAATATCTGTGTGTCTGATTGCTATAATAGTGTAATGATTCTAATGGATCACACTTTCCCGAAATTTGTTGCTTTATTTAACAAAGCGTGAATACAATGCGTGACACTCGTTAATGCCACGGGGAAATGTAGCTTCACGCGATTTAGAATTCTAGAATGGTGGTTCAAGTCTTTTATGGAATTTTCTACAATAGAAATTTCATAAATTGGGAGGAGAGTGTTAGCTCCAAAAGTGAAATCATTATACTAGCTCTTCACGTGATGTTTACAATGATGCAATTTTTATATTGTATCCTTGTTCAAATTATTGTACTCAATTCGTGTTAAATCCCAAATAACATCCTTCTATCACAAACATTTACATGACTCTATTAGCTTGATAAGATTAACTGCTTTAATTCAGAAATCGTAGAATCATCAAAGATGGAATAAATTATTGAGAGATACCCAGGCCCCGGGCTATTAATGGCCAGATTGTGCATCAGACTAGGTCGCCAAATTTTCGGGGCACAAAATGAGAGAGATAATAGATAAAAATAAGTTAGAGAAACACATGACCCACTAAACAATAACCGACACAAAAGTTTAAAGTTTATTTATAATATTTTGAAAATTTAATCTAAAAATATAAATTCATTCTCTAATATCAATAAATAGTCAAGCAATATTGAAATCGAAGAGTTCAAGATTACAAAATTGTGAAAGAGAAGTTACAAGGAAAGTACTTTCGAGAACAAACCAGTAACTCTGTTACTGTCCATATCACATGCTGCAAACAAACTTTATGTCTACAATCCTTATGACATTGACATTGGAATTGGATTTGAAAATGAGTGTCTGCACTTCAAAATGTATGTGGAACAGGAAGAATTTAGTGAAATCCATGACGTGTATGAATACATAATAGAAAACGAATTGAGTACTTTCCCAATTCTTGAAGTAGCTGTTAAATTTTTCTGATCTTACCTGCCACCTATTGCTCTGCAAAGAGGATTTTCCGTTTTGAATCGTCTGAAGAATGTTAAGAGATCTACTCTTTCAGACAGCAAGTTAAATTCGCTCATATTACTATGTTGTTAAAAAGACTTCACCCTAAGCACAGATTTTTCTGATGTACAAGTTTGCCAAGTTGAAGGCTATAAAAAAATCTGTCATTTAAAATGCTTCGTACAAAGTAGGATCTTAAAAATATAATTTTAAGTTGTAATCTTTGATGGAAGTATGAATTATGTAATAAATGGCTACAGTTTTGTATATTAAAGCCGTGTTCTCTTGTTATTCACTTCATAAAATATAAGTAGCATAGATTATTTGCTTTTTATTATAGTAATAAAGGGAGCCCCAGTTACCTAAGCCCGGGGCCTGGAGATACCGGTAGTGGTTGAATTCTCCACGAATTAATTTTTTTACCTTACCAAGAGATTCCAGGATACTAAATAATACTCATGAAAAATTGCCAGGGAAATCGATAGCAATCTCCCACAAAGCTGTCGTATAACTCAACACTTCCTTTGTTTTTGGCGAAGTGATAATTATTCTCCTCTTTTGAGATATTTATGTGAATAGAGCGATATGTGAACTCTGTGCTTTCTATAGTGCTCTGGTAAGCCAAGTTATCTATGAAAATCTTGAATGCTTTTCTGGATGGAAATACCTGTGAATTGAACATCATTCACCGGATTTCTGCTACAGTATCCACGATAGAGAGACTGCATCCTCTTGCTCTTGTTCCCTCCAATCTAGTCTAGTCTAGAAAACTATTTGACCTCAAAATCCAAATACAGAAATATTATTCAATTTCCGTAACTAGCTTTCCTAAGAAGGCTCTCAAGTGGGAGTACTAATTATCTGAAAAACGTTAAAAATTTTAAAATTTGTTATTCATAAGTCCCCTGATTGTAAGCCTACTACTGCAGTAATCCCTTGATTATGATCATGGGATGACCAGGATCACCAGTCAGCAAGTATTGAACATTATTAATTATATTCAATTGTTACTCATTATTGAACTTGGACTAATTTATTCTTTATTGACTCATTGATTCTCACCACAAAAATCAATTGGGGAAAAATTGGAATTCCATTGCAAAACTTATAATGAGAGAATTGATTTCTAAACTGAAATAGGCCAACTATGACTCATCAAGTTCACTTGAATGATTCGAAAGACCTTTCACATCGTGACAAGTTCATCAACATTTTTTAAGGAGAGTGAATGGGTGACAAAGGAAATAGCTTTAATTAGACCGTTCAATCGCAAAAAAATCTGCCTCCTCGTAAAACTGCGAGTCAAGAAATCTACTTGGAATGTAAACGAAAAACGATTTTCTCTTTCTCCAATTTGAAAAAAGGACTTTCACACCAATAAACTGAGATTTTTTCAGTTATAGTAGTTTTTCTCTTCACTATTTTATATCCTGTCTTTCAATAGAAGTTTTCTAATAGAATACTTTCTTGAAAATATGTAAGATTCTGTGAAAACTCCAAGTTCTTATCTCTCTGTTGTAAATGAGAAAATAAACAAATTAATATTCATCCCATATATTCAGTTTCATTCCAGTTTCTTGATAATGGAAAGTATCCTCACAAAGACACTACAATTGATGGTTATTTCTCTACACTTCCTTGCAAAAGCATTTATAATGAAAATTGTTTTTAATGTACAATAAACAGCATGTCACCTGTTGTAAAGCGAAAGGGATAACTAGATATAAACAATGAGAAGTGTTTGAGATGATTTTGAAAGTAGCCGATAATGAACAATCACTATTAAAGCCTTTCACTGTGGAAGATTTATTGAGATCTGTCCAGAAATAATAAAGTTCCATTTCGAGCCGATCAACGGCATCAAGCATCACGGAAAAGCAGAAAAGTTCCTCTTCTTGATTTCTGGTTCAATTTTTGGAATTGTATACGCTACACTTTATTTCCATGTGTGAGAAGTTTTCCCAAAACTGGCTCTCGGAAATGGACGAGAACCTAAACCTACGCTGAATATACTTCCAGTTCAAAAATGTCGGCTCCTGCTAGTTGGGAACCCATTCAATGATGTATCTCAATTATTCAGTTCTCATCATTCAAGCATTCAAGCACCCTTCTTCTTTCTCATTAGCCACGCACAAGTCTGGAGCTGTATGTGCTTATGTAAGCTTCAACAATAAGATGATCACCTCTTCTTTCCACTGTCTCTCAATAGTAGCAGAGCTGTAAATGAAACTGTAGTTTGAGAGATGATCGGTGGATGGAATCATCTTTCAACCTATAAAAGCATTCCTCAGTTTATTGAATTGAGATTAATAGAATATAAAGATGTATAGAACATAGATTCATCTATAAGATGATTACAGTTATCGCAGAAATTTTGGAAAATTTCTTATTTCTCTTAAAATAGTTATTTGATGTGGAGGGGTTGACGGAGGTTTGTAATATTTGAAAGATGTTCCACTATTCCATTATCTATGTGTATTACTAGTATATGTTGCAGTGGGCTACTTGTACTGAATAGTTCTGATTCCGAATACCAGCAAAATACTTACCTTCACCCAAAAGTATAGATAATAGAACAGTAATTTATTCTAACTGGGATCGTTTTCGCCAAATAAAGTTAAACTCGATGTCTAGTTCAAACCATCAGTGGCTCAATTGAACATCGTCAGCTGACTTAGTTTTAACACAATATTAATATATGCAACAATATAATGATTGATTAAGGGTTTAATAGTCAAATAAACTTTTTAGAAAGCGATCCCTAGATTAGTAAATTAAACTGGTGAGTACGATTGAATGTAGAGGGGCACAAAGTTTGAGTTAGTATCATTGCAGTACTAGAATACCCGGTTGCGATGCAACCTAGAGATCCTGAGTTCAAAACCCTCTCATTGCCAAAAGTTTTAAACCAGGTAATTTCTGTGTTATCAGATGGGCACTTTAAATTGTCGGTCCCGGCTGAAGTATGACAGTCATAAGGCCCATTGACGGCTTAAATTATATATTCCAGCGAGGTGGGACCTTCCCGCAAGGGGCTCCTCACCAACAAAAGCTATACAAATTTACTTTTTCCCTGTGTATTTGTCTATATCCTGGAGTAAAGACTAAGAACAATCCAACAACAACTATACAAACTATACAAACACCAACAAAAGCTATACAAATTTACTTTTTCCCTGTGTATTTGTCTATATCCTGGAGTAAAGACTAAGAACAATCACTCATTCCAACTAGAATAGCCACGTGACCAGTGTTGATGAAGTGGGGCGGGGAAAGATTTCTGAGAGGGGACGCCACAGTTGGAAAGGTGGTCGAGGTCTGTGGCTGGCGAACGTTCGTCAGTCGCCGCCAGCCGTCCGCCGCACAATGTGGTCCGTAACAGCAGCTCCACTGCCGCAGACATTCTGCGTACTGTCGGTGTTACTGCTGCTGACAGTGTGCGTACAGTCGGCCGACCACCAGCCGCACAAGGGAGGCCTGATCGGCGCCCGTAAACTGGCGACTGCGTCCGATTGCGCCGGTGCAGTCGCCTTCAGTGGCACCGGGACACGCACCGTGCTGCCGTCCGGTGTCCTCAGCTACCGACACGCACTTGTCGACCGCGGATTCGGCTGGAGTCGCGACACCGGAGAGTTCACCATTCACTGTCCCGGACTCTATCAGCTCGCCTTCGCCGGCTACTCCCACGATCCTAACACTAGGTCAGTCACTGCAACATTTCACAACAAAATTATTCAAATTACAATTAATTTATTGCCTCAAAATAATATACAACAAAATTTATTCGTCTCAAAAGATTTCTATTTTGTTTCATTTTGGAGTTGCAATTTATTATTGACTAGCAGGTAACCCGTGCTCCGCAAGGGTCTAAGCAAAAACGTGACAAACTGAAAACTTGATGTAATGAAATCTTGAAGAATTTTAAATAGGCCTATAACCATAATCGGTGAATTAAGAATCTATATGCAAAATTACAAGTTAATCAATCCAGTAGTTGAGACGTGATAATGCGTCATTCGTGAATTTCCTATCCCGTACGTATATAAGCCAGTTCTTTCCTTTATTATAATGTAGACTGATAATAGTTTGTTGAGAGAATTTGATTGATAATCTTGATAGAAGATTTTGAATTTGATGTCACAATTCAGAATGCTTTTGAGAGTGATAGTGGATCTATTTGACATCACCCATTTGTCTAGCCAATATTCAAATTATTAATAACCAGCCTATTAAATTATTAATAGAGTAGCCTATGTAAAATACTTTCGAAAATTCTCTAGACAATTGATGGATTCGACATTCTTTGATTGATACGATAGTTGTTGTATTTTACGTAATTCAATCAGTCAAGCTAACAGTATGATAACATTGATTTGTCTAGTGGATGAGTATAAAAAGTTGAAATATTTTCAGAAAAGTATTGGAGATAATCGACAAATTCTTTTGCTTATTGCTTCTGCGGCTTCTGAGATCACCCTTGATGGCGTTGGTATCTTCTATCTGTCTATCTGATTAGCAACTTGTGTTCAGTGTAATAACTCCGAATCTCTAGAACGGAAGGGATTGTAGCAAATACTTTTTACAACGGATAGTTTACTCAATTTCATAGATAATTGCGTACTAGCTTAGATTAATGTACACGATTTGCGATTTTCCCAAATTTTATCATCTCTAGAATGATGAGGATGCAATCAAAGACCTGCAATGGATATTTCAATAAATAGCAAACAGCTTGGAAAAAATTCAAAGAGCCTAATAAATTATTAGTACCTGAAGTAGATTCCCAAATTTGGAGTGGGATTTGTCAGAGACACTCTTTTTTATTGAGGTAACGAGGAACTAGTTTCAATCATTACTCAATCCTCAATCCATTAATAGATCAAGATAGTGATTGGAAACCTGGACTAGGCTAGTACTTCTCCCGTTCAAAATATCAACAAGATTAGTGGTTGATCCAATTACGTCGACTCTATTCAAACTCCAACAACCTGATATTACGTTTGGAAATTACATTTTTTATCACATTTCGTGAAAAAAATTAACTTTTAAATTGTTAATGAAGTTTGAAATTTGTTAATGGATTTCGAAAATTCTGCAGGGTTCATAGAGCCTAGAAATGGCCTTGGAATAATCAGGACAAAAGCAATAAAACTGTTGTGGAAAAATACTTCCGTCTCTCAGTTTCCGTTCTATGATCTCAACGTCTGAGAAGTAAGCCAGTGGAGCGAGGCGACAAATTATTGGGACTGATTATCGCAAAAAAAAAACTGGAAGAACGTTGAAATGACGTAGTAAACTTAGTTCATTTTCATACCTTTCAATACCTCATGACCTGATTTGAATAATTGTAAAGCTTTCATTTCCTTGAAATGCTATAAATGCATTTTATGGTATATTGATGCGTTTTAGTCTCCCAGTAAGAAGTTTGCAGTTTCTCTATCATTGGAAAAAATGAAGCTAATGATAAAGTGACAAGGAAAAGCTTTTATGCCAACGAGACTAAACCATGATGATTGTTAGCACTCAATAGAAGTGAAGAAAACTGATTGAAATGTTATTGGAGGTTTATCTAAAGGAATAGGCACACAATGTAAAAGATAATTTGAAAGCTCTGATGGATAATCTTATGTCAATAAAATTAGTTTTCAGTGGAGAATCATAATATTGAGGTAATAAGGACATGATATTTATCATGAAGAGATGTAGAATTTCTTCCAACGAAGAATAGTACTGTATTTATTTCAAGCTCTGAGTGAAGAGTTAATGCCAATCAAATTAGAGAAAAGGGCATTGTGGTTCATCATGAGGTATTTTGACTAACATTTTGACCAATAGCATTGTTCTAGAATATCGTTATGGTAATTGACCGAGTGAAGTGAGGTCTAAGATTCAATTTGATGGTTTTGCATTTCTTTTTTCTGTTTATATTTATGTTCCGCATTTACGGCGAAACGCAGCAATAGATTTTCATGAAATTTGACATGTATTTTTGAATTTCGCGTCGACGTATATATAGGGTTTTGCATTCAATGACGCATGCAATTTGATATCTCAATGTAACTTAGTAAAAAATCAGCTGTTATGTGTACTAATAATTGCATGCAGTGAGGCATGCCTATATTGATAACTCGAAGTAGCATAGTATTTTCTCCGGACTTTTCTCTGCTTTTAACTCAGCAAGCTTTTGATGATAGTAGCATAGCTGTTTACATCAAATTATTATCATTGTCGATACAACCCAAACAGCCATTTGTCGTTTATACACCGATATCTCACCGTCACGAAAGGACAGGACAGAATTTACTCTGATGGACAGTATTAGAGGAGACTGTGATATATATCTGCGTGAGGTTACTGTTCACAGAACTACTACAATAGCATTGTTCTAGAATATCGTTTTGGTTATGACAACAGAGAGGGGGAATATAATCTAAATTAATACAGCTGATATAATACTAAATACAGCTCTATAGACTGTTTACTAAAAGTATTGTACAATGATACAAGGTGCATACACCTTGTAATGTTCACAACAAAATGTTGGTGGTAGGTGATTGCAATACAAAATTAGGAATTAAAGAGTTATTTTCAGCTACATCCGTCCTTGAAATGTTTGCATGTGACTATATGGGTGATAATTATTGAAGGCCATTAACAACTATGTGGTCATTAACAACTCCTATGTTTTAAAAATAGAGGTGTTAAATTGTATCATAAATATTGATATCTTATACTCACCAACGAAAAACCTACCATTCAAATGAAATGTTTAATCAACTTTTATGTTTATGTTAAATTAAATGAAATCTTTTGGTACTCGATGCTAGCACACAAACTTAGGTTTTGCTGGCAACGCCAATTAAATTTTAAGTTAGAATTTTATTTTTATTCTGTATAAGTATGAGGTATTTGTTTTATTCATTATTGTTATCTTTATAATTGGCAAATAAATGATTTTGATTTTTTTTTTTTGACGTAACTCCAAGAACTCGCTATTGGTTCTGGTATAAGTACTTACCAATTAAATACTTATTGGAGTTGATTTGTGTATCAACAGTTAGTGTAATAAATAAAACTGAAAAGCGATATGCCCGATACACAGATACGGTACACAGAAATTTCATAATAAACATGTATTTTATGAATCAATGTATTCCAAATTGCCAACATCATTAATTACGAGATAAAACTTTCTTTTCGATTAGATGCAAAGAAAAGTGTGACTTCTTGTCTTTTGCATTATCAGATACCAGTAACTCTCAGTATTTTGAATTTAAATTAACAATAAAAGACCGGTAATACAGTTTCGATGTACGGCCCAGGAAAATTATTCATATTTTCATAGTAGCGTTCATCGAAGTTCCCCAACATATTTTCTCTTTTCTCACCTGTATTTTCCATGAGGAAATCTTTAGATTCTTTTATAGCTCTAATAGTATTCTCGTTAAACTAACTCATCATGCTTATAGAGTAATTCCAATTACAAAATGACATTTTTATTGTCTGACATCAATATTGTGAACCACTTCCATCTATGAGCATTTAAGCTATCCCAAGATTTCCCTACAATATCTCAAATTTTTCTCATTCCATAACTCGTGACAGCAATATTCGAGAAATTTCAACCGGAAAAAACCGCAATCTCTATTGCAAATGTTGAGGAAATGAAGCAGAACATTAAGACAACTGGAGTTATAGTGTCAGTTCGGTCAGTGAAAGTAGGCATTGACTAGCTGGGCTCTTAAAAAGCATGGGGTAGAAGTCACCCAGTAACAAAGAACGCCGTATAATTATCAGTGAACGGGCATTCGGCAAATACAGGTATACTATTTACAGTAATCGTGTATAAATGATTTGGTGTATATAGTAATAGTTGTCCTGCTGTGAGTGGTACCAAAGTTATGCAACTGAGAAAAGGCGGGCACCCAACTGAGTTCTATTACAACTTCACGTTTCTTAACCGTAATCACTACTAGCCTACCAGCTTGATGCAGCAATGCCTTTCAAATCACATTAGCAATAATGTTGTCTAAGGCCAGAAATTGCAGATTGGTCATAAAAAACAAATGCATGCATCGGTGACTTCACTAAAGCATGATTTGAATTGTGTAATATCACCAGATGGTATGGAGTTTCATGAAGCCATGGTTAAAAAGATGTCCTCTTGGTGTAAGAAATATTGGAATTGAAACAATCTACCACAGTAGCATTCCACGTTAAGTAGTACTGGATAAAAGAAATATTTGAATAAGTATCATATACTGCATTAGGATGTTGTTGAATCGAAGTGAAAGCAAACGCAAGTGTATACTTGAATGCAAATAAGTTATAAGTATATTTTACTTGTGGGAATACATGAAGCATCAAGGATGTAATGTCTTATTGGAATTGGTATGATATTGAATATTTCTCAACCCATTGAAATTCAACAATTTCGCTGTAAATGGAATTCATCGCTCGATGGAAGCGGAATTTATTTGATTCAATTTCAGAGAATGGTTAAAGTTGATTATTATGGTAACAGGTTATTATTATACAAAGCAGACTATGAACAGTTGATTACTCTGAGAGCCAATCCTTCAATTACTTTCGAAATAATTATGCATTTCTACCACTATTTTTAAATTGTCTCTCTATTTGTTCGCCATTACTTGCGTGAACTGATCTATTCATATTTTTATGGGAGACATAAAATTGAACAGCTACATTTCCCATGCAAGAATTATAGTTATGTATCCTGCTTAACTTTTAGGAGGCTTATTATTACATGAACCGTATCAAAGTTTCATGAAGCTATAAAACCATCATTCCTCTCGAATGAGTACCGTAATAAAGCCTCCGTCCCTCTATTATGTTATTATTTTATCATCAAGTGGACTTGACTTAATAAGGCTTCGTATGATGAGATGAGGACATACGAGCAGTCTTACATAATGAAACTTTTGTCTCAATCTCTGTTTCAAATGTACATAACTTTCCATTTCATAATACTAAAAATGTTGACCAAATGAAAAATTCTCCTGAATTGACCATCATCATCCGTAAATTACACCGGAACTTTCCGCTTAAAGATGACATTTCCTGCTTTTCAGAATTTATCAGGCAAATCTTGCATTTTAAACTGTTCTTTCACTGCTCTTGTCACAGAGAGGGAAAAATGTGAATCTTCTACTTCATTTTGAATTTCATTATACCTGGCTCATGATTTTCTGCAATTCCTCCAGTGTTGTATGTTCTTATATGACATTCCTGAAGGAATGTCAAGCAGAGGCACGGCTATATTTCTGGTGTGATCTCAACACTTGTCATCTCAATAATACAATAGTATTGTTTTGAATTAAGGACACTCGAATAATATACTACGATCTTGTGATTGTGTCCTTGTAGTCCTTGATTGTTGATAGGACTCAGCTACCGGCCGACAACAGTAATTGGATTTCCTTAACCAGATCATTCTTATTGTAGTTCCAATCTTATAAGCAGGAAATTGGGAGAAAATCATTCTCTGTCGCTCTTATATCACAAATTATTATTGTGATTTGGAACGCAAACTTTGTCTGAAATTGTGAAGATGACAGTACCTATATCTCTTATTTGAAACAAGAAGGAATTAAAAAGAGGCTTCAAGTTTTCAAATCATCATTCAAGTTGATTCTATTTGAGCTATGTTGAAGCTGAGTACAACCTAACGTCATCTAATCATCGTTGTAGAATGTTCGTAAGCTTTCAAATTTTCAAAAAATATTCATTAATATTACGAAATATGTATTATCATATTTACATCTTTTGCCCTTTTATTCCTCCACGCGATGCTTATTTAACTTACAACATTCAATCTTTGATGACACAAGTCTAGAATATATATACCTCAGTTGTCAAAGCTGAGTTCAGCCCAACGCCATTTAATCATCTTTGTAGAATTTATCTCATAGTGAATAGCTCATAGATACGATACTGAAACGAAATGAAGCTATAAGAATACTATTAAACATGATCTTCTATCACCACAGAGGAATGAATAAGTAGTTCTCTTCTAAGATGTTACATACTACACTCTTACATCTCCAGATTGAATCTCAACAAACAAGAAAAACTGAAACCAGGTCAATGAAACAATCAATTTTGCTCCAGACCAACCTATACCAGACCAGTTACTGAGTGGGAGTGTACAGAATCGAACTCTGTAAACTGTAAAGGCATGACCTGATATTGCAACAGATGAATAACAGATCCAAAAATGGCAAAACCTGTTACAAATCCACTTTATATATATATCGCATGTGCCAACTGCAACAACAGACATAGACATCACTATATAGAGATAGATATAGTCATAGATACAGACATAACGCAAAGCTTGGTCTCAGCATGGAAAATGTTCATGGAGCATATTGTTAATAAAGCTTGATTTGGAGTGCATTGAGCGGTTGCACATTATGAAATGAGACTTTCATTTTGAGAGAGTGAAAGTGATACATGACCGTTGACCAGTCTGCACTTCATGATACCACACAAGTATTATTACTTGACCCACTTTGGATTCATAATATTTATCAAGCAGTTGAAAGAGTCAGAGAAAGGGGGGGGTTTTGCAGTGTAGAATACACCTAAGTTGGGATTTCATCCTAATTATACTTTGAAAAATAGACTAGAAATTTACACCTCTCCTTTATAGACAGACATTTTTGATAAATCACTCTGGAATATTTTGGTGGATGTGTATTCATCTTATGGTTTGATCTACGTTTTATCACTGAATTCGATCAGAGAGAACTTAGTACTCTTTTCAGTACTCAGAGCTCAGATCTTCCCTTATCTCTGATTCGGTGCTCCACGTTTCATGTTAACATGCATTATTCAAGTTTGAGGGTATCAACTTGTTCGATTATGATTCAACAGAGTTTTTAAACGAGTTTACTATGTTCACAGGTTGACACTAAAAAAGAAAATGGCTAACGAATCGGACTGGGAAAACGTTGTGTCAGTGGGAAGTTCCACCAATGGAGGAGGATCGAACGTGATTCTGCTGAACTTGGAGGTAGGTGACCAGACCGCCGTCTATGTGGAGGCTGGCAAATTCGAGGACGACAACGATGAGACATCACCAGCAACCAGCTTCAGTGCATTCAGGATAATTAAGAAATAAGACTTCACCGAGATTTAGCAGGCTTAAAAATCAGCTAAGATTCAACAGGCTCAATAATTCAATAGCCTAAGCATAGAATAAACGATCTAGATTGTTTATTCTATGGCCTTAGCGGTGTTCCTCCCTGGAAACAATGTAAATAGGGAGAATCTATCCTTTGTCTGGAAAACTCAGCTATTCCATTTTTGGATCTAAAAGATGTAAGCAACACTCAAAATCGCAACGCTCTTCGTAATAAAGGAGGAGATATTGTTACTCTATAAAATATTAATT
The DNA here is from genome assembly GCF_014356525.2 of Nilaparvata lugens. NCBI lineage: Eukaryota > Metazoa > Arthropoda > Insecta > Hemiptera > Delphacidae > Nilaparvata > Nilaparvata lugens. The sequence goes on from NC_052511.1 coordinate 12,413,412, forward strand.
TTAATAAATATAGGCTATTGATAAAGTCTTCAAAATTCAAATCTATCTTTGTTATAGTTTGTCGAATCAATTAATGCAGCATTCAAGTCAGAAATGTCTTTATGTATTTTTCGTTGATATGTTATATTCTGAAAAATGCAATGTTCATGCTCGAGTACAAGTATAATTTGAATGAGTTCAGTTATTCATAGTTGTAGAAACTTCGGTTTGAGCTCCAGGTTGTTATTGTAATGTTTCGAAAAAGAGTTGATTCCTTAAAATTTGCTATAGTAATCAATACTTATATGAATGTACATAAATGTTTGATATTATTTTCAACAGACAATCGGGAAAAGTATAATAATTTCAGGAACTTTGATAGAGAAAATGAAAGGTAAAGACATCAACTTTCTCATATTAGCACAGAAACTGTTAATGAGTTCGAGAATGAAGAATACTATCAAAAGAAGCCAATTCCTTAGGAATTGGGGAGAAATAATTATACGAGTACATACTGTTGTAAGGCTGCTATTGTTTGTACAGGCTGCTTCTTCATCGGTTAAAAACATCTAATATGTTTAAGCTGCTTTGAAGAACAATAAATAAATATTTATCTCTGTTAAACAACTGAATTCCCAAATAAGAACTATGAGTAATATGAATACTGACTCGGTAACAATATATAGGGATTGGATAAATTACTGTACAGCAAATACTCAATAATGCATTGTGCATGGAATAATGTGTTCTTGAAAGTTACCATGATATATTGATATCACCATTATATTGAAGTCCCATTGAAGTAACATTCACAAATAATTTGATGAATCTTGAAACAAATGCTTATGCTCCATTTATGACATTACCTACGCTTATTACTATATTGAACTCTCATTAAATACTATATCAATGATCTTAACACAACCCGCCTTGTTTGTGATACTATAAAAAACTTATTAGATGTTTAGAATTTTAGATATTGATAGATTAGCTTAGATAACTAGTTTTGAAACTATTATGGTTTCAATGTGTGTAGATAAAACACAATCATATTATATGAAAGTACATGACGCTAGAGCACCTTCTATCAGTTGATTACGATAATAGCATTGCTATTTATGCTCATTATTTGTAAAATACTATGTATAACTGATGAATAGTACTGTTTGCAAAAGAAAGAAATTGGCCATTGTGATAGAAAAATGTAGAGTTAGAATGGAATTCAATGATCTTCACAAGTATACCTACCGTAGATTGGAAACTCATTATTAATATTATTCTATTATTTTTTTATTAATTTTGTACTATCTAGAGTAGACATTGAGTAACTACCGTAGTAAAAAGTAGAAACTACTTTATGAAAGAGTCTGTACATTTATGTTAATAGGAAAGTTTACTACTCAATAGGTCTGTCATCATATTATTCAAAATCTAGTCAATTTTAAAGCTCATTATAAACAGATTTGATACATATACAAAGTGATACAAATTTTATACAAATTTTATATTCTCTTAAAAATTTTCATGCATTTTTAAAAATTCTACAACTGTATAAAGATAATCTGGAAGCGCTTGTGATTATTGTGTGATATCTCATAGAATTTTTGAATGTTAGTTCTCTCCTATTGATGAAGGGATTTTATAATTTTAATAATTTGAATTCAATATTGTTCAGTTGGAAGAATATATTGAATTAACAACTTGAATGGGAACAGTTTTACTAATCAGTTCCAGAAATAAAATTGAAATCAACAGAATATAAAACCGATTCCAATATTGAGGAGACCTTGAAGCATGTAGCACTATTATAATTACTCTCTAGTAGAATCTCAACTCTCTGATTTCAAAACCTCATTAAATTCTCATATTTTCTTAATCTGCTACTGTGCCGTCTTCTTACGTCAATCATCTTTACTATTTAATTTCCTTTCACTTCTGCAGCTGTTGCAAAATCATCCCATCAAATTTCTTCTCATTCTTTTACAATTTGTATCTATATCTTCCGTCTCTATACTTTACATTTTTTTTAGTAAGAACTCTTCAGTATGCATATCAAGTATATAAACTATATATCTGTAGACTCCATGAGACCACAATAAAAATAAATAACATGCATGTATTTCTGAGCATGATAAAATTACTTGTTACTACACTCTTCTAAATGTTATCCTGTATTTGCTTGGTGTAGGCTCACGACTATCCTTTATTCTATGTAAACTTTGGACTATTTTCATACCTTTGTTTGTACATCTATTCTTGTATTGAATGTGTAGATCTGTCTCAACTCTCGTAACTATTTTTGTCTAATAAAATCCTCTTTTCAATCTAACTTTTCCGAGTGTTTTATTATCGCTATCTGCTCTTTCTCTTCCACTTTCTTTTCCAATCCTTCTTCTAGCATCATCATTCTTATCACACTGCTTCTGTTGATCACATGCAGACTTCTTGAATGGCTATTGTTCAGGTAGGTACCGTAGTAGTCTAATTATTATCTAATCCATCAGCTAATTATACTTTCTAAATGGTTTTCTTCTGTCTGATGATTATAAAACCAGACTCATTTGTATCTTTTAATTTGGCAACATTGCATCTTGCTAATCATTCACTCTCCATTTCATTGCATGAACAAACAAGACCTTCATCAACAATGTAAAAAGTGAAGTCACCTTATACTGCACAACATCAACTATTCGTCAACTTATTACATTGGCTATTATGTATTTCTTTAATAGCCTATATTTATTTATTTATTCATTCGTGGACAGAATCACAAATCATAAAAATATGATTAGGAAGGAACAACAGGCTTGGCCCTAATCTATTCTATTCCCAAATTTTGATAAATTAATAAAATGTTCAAAAGATAGGTTATGTTTCTACTGTAAAACGTTCAAGTTTAATTTTCGTCCAAAAATATATATAAGCTAAACATTTTAAATTTAGAGAAATTGGAACACCAAACTATATTTAAATATAACACTTAATTATCACTTCATATTGAAACGTTTGAAACTCATCAATTTGAACAGAATCGTACATTTACGTTGGTGTCATCCAGAACCTCTTACTTATTCTTCATTCATACAATAAGTATTTACATTGGATATTATATATGGCTTTTCATAATATTCAGCTTCCTAGAAATTTCCTGTCTTCGAATTAATTCATTTTCAAATAATTATGCACATTTCATGAAATTTAGCGAATGTTGAACTCAGTTTTCTTATCCAAATAAATTCATGATCGACAATCTATTTCCTCAGCACGAGTCAACTGAAGCATGGCTGGACTAAAATTATTAGTTTCAATACTAATCTATTTATAATAATTTCCTTTTTCCCTGTTACTCTGTACTGCATCATGAAATATCGATCTTGGGCGCATATAAGGGTATCATATTATTATTTTCATAAAACTGATAATATCTTGCTTTTTTCTCTTCGAACTGGGAGCTTTCTTCTGATCACGATAGTTTCAAACCAATCTACGCATATTTTTCATGTTACACTGTATTGATCTATCTATGTAAATTTTGATGATCTTGATCTAGCTCAAGTGATCTGGAGATGATTACTATGCACTAAAGTTGATTTTCATTGACGTATCTCACTATTCACTATTATTCCGCAAATAATTTATATTAATGATATTTATCTTCGTATATTCACTGCCACATAGCCTTATTAATGATTGATTTTGCTTCTGTTATGAAATAATCTATTCCTAAAAAATATTTCCTATTTTGAATATATATATGTGAGTACTTTAAAATAAAATTGAATTAAACTAAGCAATTATTGCATTTGCATGAAAAACGTTATTGCAATGAGCTTAATACGCACGAGTTTACTGAGATCCTGTAATGTTTTCTGTTGAAACACCTTATAGGTCAGGAAAATTCTCTTCTATAGAAGTACAGTATGGGAATTGACTAGAAAGTGATCAACTCTTTCCTCTATTGCAATCAATATTAAATTTTTAGTTGAAATTCATGAATGTGATGTATTGGACAAAATGTGTAGAAGCTTAACAAATTTCTACCTGATTTTTCCCTCAACAATTTATTTAAGTTGCATGACTCCATAACATGAGCATGCTTGTATTAGTTTAGACAACATCCCAGATCATCTTCCTGCAACGACTCGAACGTACTATGAAAATTTTGTCTCTGACGTTTGTCATTTTTGCTTGAGTTTCGAAGTGTTCACTCTGTTAGTTCTTCCCTCTACTTTTTCTTATCTCTACTCTATGGATCTTTCTGTGATTTCATTTTATCACTTCTTTTCCCTCACAATTATTGAATCTGGATCAATTTTTAATTTCCCATATTAGTCTTTTGTTAAGAATCTATACCTTCATTCTCTTATTAAAATCTACCACAATCTTTTTTCTATTCAGTTTTGTATTTTTTTCAAATCTTTCTCCAATACCTTCCATCTGTCAACACCTTTCACGTTTGCAAAATCTCTCTTTCAATAACACTTGATAATCTAATATATTGTCTTATACTATAGAATCGTACATTTACTTTGGTGGTATCCAGAACCTCTTACTTATTCTTCATTCATACAATAAGTATTTACATTGGCTATTATATATGACTTTTATATATTTCTTCAATTGTCTCATTGCTATAAACCGACATCATTGCTGTTTTCCAGAGTCTTTGTTAAAACATATCTTCCAGGTACTCTTTATCACATTGGAATTCATTGCTGATTATTTCACACATATTGCTATTTTAGTTGTTCCCCGTCAAATAACATTCTTACTCTTCTTCTCATTTGAGTTGTGATTCTTCCTTTTCTATTACACTTTTTCGTTGAAATTTATTCATCGAATATTTTTCGATGGATCGCTCCCATTATTTAGGGTAACTATATTATAAACTATTTCTGAATCTTGTATCAATAAACATTTCATTGGAAAACATTCGACGTCCAACTATTCTAGTTCTTCCACTCATTTGTGTCTGTGGGCTCCATCACGTACAATATTCATATGTTTCCACAAAACTTCTAATTTTTCAAAACTTGTTACTCTCCAACTTCTTCCTTCAAGCTTCATCTATTTGATTTTCACTTTCTCTTGATTTCCTACATGAACTGAATTCTTTTTTGTATAATAATAGAATTTTCACTATTAGTACTTATTCTCTCTATCAAACATACATGAATTAGATTTTGCTTTTCACCTTTTTTCTTATTCCTCATCTCATCTTGTTTACAGCATTTCCTCTCTTTTTCCTTCACGTGTAATTTAATTTCTTCTTTAGAGTATTATTTTCTGAAGAAGACAAAGTATGTGGTATTCTTGTCTCCTTCCAACCATTACTCCCACAGATTTACCATATTACATTCTTTCTGGAGCCTCTCCATTTTTTTTCTATTTCTGTAATAGTTTGAGTTCCAGTTTTCGCTTCTTTTAGTTTCTCCTTCTTTTTCTTCAAATTCCAATTCTACTTCTTTCTTTGTGTTTTAACTGTAGCTCCACCCCAACCCTTACTTACATTTATTCAAATTATTCCTCTATACCACATTTACTTTCACTTATAGTTTATTCACGGCTACTCAAACTTTTGATTAAACTTGTTCTTACACTTAGATTTTCACTTTTATTTCTATGATATTTCCACTTTCACTTCTTCACTGTTACATCAACTTCTTCATCTCTTTCTAGTGCTATCTACTTCTCCCTATTTACGTACATAAACTTCCAGTTTTGCTATTCTATTTGCTGCTACTTCTAATCATTTTACATATTTTTTCTACTTCTAATTAATCTATTCATACTTCAAATTCTCCTTTTCCTATATTGCTACTTCAACTTCTATTCACAAAAACTGATCTTCTTTTTCGACTTCCACTTGTACTCATCTCCTACATCTACCTCTACTTCATCTATTTTCACTATAACTTCTACTTTGACTTCAAATGCTGATACTACTTATTTGCCACGCCTTATCTGAATTTTATTTACTTCTACTTTTATTCTTCTTCTACCTCTGTATGTTCTTCTATTTTTGCATGTACTTCTACTTCCACTTCTACTCGGTCTCCTACATCTAAATGTAGTTCTACTTTTGTATTTCTGCATTCACTTCTCCTTTCACTACTACATCTACTTCTACTTCAATTTCTACTTTTTCTTATATTACTTGTTCCATTTCTGCAACTACTTCTACTTCTATTTCCATTACTACTTCTTCTCCAACACCTAAATGTACCTCTTCTTCTTCTTCTAGCTCTACTTCTAAGTTATCTTTTATTTCTCCATCTACTTATCCTCTCACTCTTACATTTACTTCTACTTCAACTTCATCTTCTTCTTCAAGTTCTACCTCTACTTACTCTCACGTCCACTATTACTTCTCTTTTATTCCCTCATCTACTTCTAGTTCTATTGTTACATCTGCTTTTACTTCACCTTCACTTCTACTTCTTCTTCTAGTTTCAATTTCACTTTTTTTCTAGTTCTACTTCTACTTCTTCTACTTCTTTGTTTTGCATCTACTTCTCCTTTCACACCTACATCTACTTCTACTTCACTTCAAGCTCTACCTCTCTTTTCACTTCCACTACTTCTTCTACTAATTCTACTTCTACTGTTTCATATATGTCTACTTTTCATTTACTTCTATCTCTCTTTCTAATTTTACTTTTACTTCTTCTATTTCCACTCCTACTCCTCCTTCTATTCTTGCATTCACTTCTACTTCCAATTCCACATCTACTTGAACTTTTCCTTTACTTCTTATTCTACGTTTACTTCTTATATTTCTTTTTCTATTTTTACTTCTTCTAAGTTTACCTCTACTTCTCCTTCTATTCTCGCATTTACTACTATTTCAACTTCCACATATACTTGAACTTTCCCTTCACTTCTATTTCTTCTTCTAGTTCTACTTCTACTTCTCCTTCTAGTTCTACTTCTACTTCTCCTTCTAGTCTTCCAATCTTCTATTCTCCTCGTACTTCTACTTTACTCGTGTCTATTGACTATTGTACTCCTGACTACTGTTACATTCATGAATTTGCCTACTTTTCTGCCTACATCTACTCTTGTACTGTGTCTTCTTCCTCCTCTTCTTCTTCTTTTTCTTCTTCTTCTTCAACAACTCATTCGTTGTAACGGCTTCAAGGCTGTGGAACGAGCTACCAGAAAGAATTGTGTTCTATCCATTTTTAAAAGGAGACTCTATGACCATTTGCATAGTTATCAATGAGTGCGTGCAAACTGTTAGTTTGGCGAGCAGTGGAATTCAAGTACAGGTGTGCAGTTTTTTCCAAGCTCATGAAGGGCAGAACATGGCAATATTACTCTCTTCTTAGGTATATAATAATATTTGCAGTGTGTCTGGTACTTTTGGAAAACTTGACAAGTTTCTCTTCATTTTCAACTCTCTTCTGTCTTTCTTCATTCTCTCATCTTAATCTTTATTATAATTTGTTTTTTTCCTATAAGTTTTAATCTTAATATTTTATCATGTAACATATCCATTCTTCATTTTTTTTCCTTTCAGTTTTTGTAGTTTTATTCTTTATTGTTAATCTTAGTGAAAGTTGTAAGAACGTTCAATTAATTCAGGTGTCGAACTATATCTAATGTAATACTCATATTTATCTTGCTTTGTATTTTGTTCTTGTTTTATTAATTATTGTACAACATGCTTTGTATTTTCTTTGTTCTATTGTGCAATGGGTCTCTTCAGACCTTGCACACGAAATAAATAATCAATTAATCAATCTTCTTCTCTTCTTCTTCTTCTTCTTCTTCTTCTTCTTCTTCTTCTTCTTCTTCTCTTCTTCTTCTTCTTCTTCTTCTTCTTCTTCTTCTTCTTCTTCTTCCTTCTTTTCTTCGTCTCCTTGTTTTGTTTTATTAATGGTGTTGTTGTTGTTGCTCTCCTTGTTCTTGTTCTTCCTCTTCTTCTGTTTCTACTTCCACTTCTACTTGTACTGGTTACCACTTCTCCACATTCTCTTTTGTCTCTGCTTTATATCGTCTTAATCCTCTTTATTCTCTCTTCATGGATGGAATATTCTTCAATGGTTTGTATCTACCTATCAAGAGCGATGTTCAGTGATGCCTTTTCACCAATCTCATCCAATACTTTCATCATTCTCTTCTTTTTCTTACATTCCTTCCCATGACTTGTTCCCCAGCAACACTTTATTATTCACTCATTTCTCTTTTTTTTCTAAAGTTTTCCAATCACTAACCTATATGGAATTATCTCACTCTTCATTTCTTATCTCTTTCCTGGTTTGACTGTTATTCTCAAATCTTATTTTCTCCGTTGTCTTTTCCTGAATCGAAAACATCTACCTTCTCTGTCAAATTGCTTCAAATTTCTCTCATTGCTTTAATTCTCTATTCATCAATCTTATCTGAGTTTATTTATCTTCTACTATTTGGTGTTATCAAATTGTTTTATCTTTGCAATTGTCTTGTTTTTGTCTTTTTTCTTTTATTTTATTTCAACTGATTATTCTTCCTTCTCTTCTGGATCAGGGAGATTATATTCACCACTATTCCTACTATTTTCTCACTCTGTTTTATTCAGTTCCTGTTCTTTCTTTCTTGATAATGAGATATCATGACTCATTCTGCTATTTATGCATGATTCTTTCTGTATTTTCCCTGAGCTTCTTTTCCCTTCACTGACAACTTCTAATCTGAACTTTTGGAATAAGTCTACTGTTTCCCAATAATGTTTCCTGGTTTGAACCATTCTCTCTCTTATTTTTATTAAAATATTATTCTTTCATTTTCTCATCTCTCGTGTGTTTCACCTTCTTCATTGACTTATTTCTAATTTTCTATGTTTATCAATAATAATTTATTCATCCATATCTCTTGGAGTTCTACAAACTTTCTTTAAAAACAATAATTTCACTTTTGCAGCATATGGAGAATTGAAAGTAAAGAGAGATTTAATTTTGTCTATTACTACTCTAACTCACCTATCACTAATGACACTTCGAAACTTTCTTCAATAAT
>NC_052511.1:12422490-12453341 GCF_014356525.2 Nilaparvata lugens
CCAAACCTAGTCTCAGTCATTTTGTCTCTCACCATGACTCCTTCCCCAATCAATAGGAGAGCAGGAAGCCTCCCACCATGATTTTCTACCCAAAAACAGGCGATGACAGGTGTGCTAAGAACAGGTGCAGCTGCTCTTACCAAAACCATAAAAAAATTTCCTATTTAAAATTCCCCTATTAAAAATTTTTTTATTCCCCATACTAAATTCTGGTATTTGATATTCTTAAGGTGGGTACTTTAAGTTTTAAGTTTTATTGAGATTCTTAGAATATTTTTTTTTTTTTTTTAACTTTAATTCTTGTATCCAATTGGTAATGTGGATATTCCATTCTCTAATACTATTCTCTTATCATCTTTGGAACAAAGAGCTTTTTTATTTATATATCCACTGTATAGACATGATGCTCTTTAGATCTGATGCAGGTATTATAGAAAAATAATAATTTATTATGTTATTTCTGCATTCAGTTTCAATTTACTACCTATCAATTATGTAGAAATTTTTGAGGATCCATCAAACAAAAAATAATATTAGTTTCTCACAAAAGTGCTATATTAAGAGTGGTGAGACATATTTCTGCAAGTCAACCACAGTTTTCTCTACCATATCCAAAGTTGTTGACCTAGATGAGTTGGGCCTTATAGCAACAGGTAACTTTATACCACAAGTCTTAAGAAAATGAGCAAAAATTTTTGCTCATTTTCTTAAGACTTGTGGTATAAAGTTACCTGTTGCTATAAGGCCCAACTCATCTAGGTCAACAACTTTGGATATGGTAGAGAAAACTGTGGTTGACTTGCAGAAATATGTCTCACCACTCTTAATATAGCACTTTTGTGAGAAACTAATATTATTTTTTGTTTGATGGATCCTCAAAAATTTCTACATAATTGATAGGTAGTAAATTGAAACTGAATGCAGAAATAACATAATAAATTATTATTTTTCTATAATACCTGCATCAGATCTAAAGAGCATCATGTCTATACAGTGGATATATAAATAAAAAAGCTCTTTGTTCCAAAGATGATAAGAGAATAGTATTAGAGAATGGAATATCCACATTACCAATTGGATACAAGAATTAAAGTTAAAAAAAAAAAAAAAATATTCTAAGAATCTCAATAAAACTTAAAACTTAAAGTACCCACCTTAAGAATATCAAATACCAGAATTTAGTATGGGGAATAAAAAAAATTTTTAATAGGGGAATTTTAAATAGGAAATTTTTTTATGGTTTTGGTAAGAGCAGCTGCACCTGTTCTTAGCACACCTGTCATCGCCTGTTTTGGGTAGAAAATCATGGTGGGAGGCTTCCTGCTCTCCTATTGATTGGGGAAGGAGTCATGGTGAGAGACAAAATGACTGAGACTAGGTTTGGGGGAGGTTAGGTTAGGTTAGGTTAGGTTAGGCTACTCATTGCTGGTGGGCCCAGACAAAATGACTGAGACTAGGTTTGGGGGAGGTTAGGTTAGGTTAAATTAGGCTGCTCATTGCTGGTGGAGCCAGACAAAATGACTGAGACTAGGTTTGGGGGAGGTTAGGTTAGGTTAAATTAGGCTGCTCATTGCTGGTGGAGCCAGACAAAATGACTGAGACTAGGTTTGGGGGAGGTTAGGTTAGGTTAAATTAGGCTGCTCATTGCTGGTGGAGCCAGACAAAATGACTGAGACTAGGTTTGGGGGAGGTTAGGTTAGGTTAGGTTAAATTAGGCTGCTCATTGCTGGTGGCCCCAGAATCCTCTTATTATACCTACTGAGGATCTCCAATAATTTTGATTGGTATAGTACCTATATGAAATGAATCTTAGTTTATGAAATCATCGTTTCTGGTAATTTGATGGTGAATCTGAAAGATATTTTTGAATGAAATACTTTAAGCTTTTTAAAGTAGAATAGATGATGAATCTACAAGGAGATTGTTGAACAAGTACTGATGACTCAATGCGGTATTAACTCTTCAAACGTGAAGAATATCCTTGATCATTTTTGCTGGTAATTGAAAAAATGACTCATTTATCTTTCTTGATTCTGGATAATGAGGAGCTACTGCAAGTTTGTTTCTCACTTCAAACACAGAGAAGAAATAAAAAAATTCATGGTAGTCTTATGATATGATCCTTGATTTACAACGGTTGGATGATGAGAAACATCTTACGTTTTCGAGAACCTCAATTTTTCCTCTTCTGCTTATTGTTCACCATTGAATAAATCATTATCTCTCTAATCATAATCAAGTCTCTTTGGAACTTTACATTTTTATGTTTTACATTCCTCAGTGATGAAGATCTAGGAAAATTCATACAAATTGTGTATGTCTGCATAGGAACTCTCTCTCAAAGAATGAGGAATATTAAGAATCAAAGATGACACCATAGAAAATATTGGGAAGTTACATTCTGCTGAAATCTGTGAAAATTTACTCTCTGGAAAATGTCTAATCCACTGATAAGACTATACTGATACACGTCATAATTTCTCGACAAGTTTAGTTGTTATTTTAAGCAACAAACCGACATTTATATCAAACAATGTACCTGAACTTTTTTCTCTCTTTATTTTTGACTTGTGTAACTTACAAAGGCCTTGTTGAGGTTGAGCCGTCATTCTGCACGTTAAAACCTACTTATCGTAGACTGGTGTGAGGTTAATCTCAGGTAAGTCTCAAGTTTTATATTTCTTCACGACTTATTACTTGAATCCAGCTTGAACTTATTACGATGAATCCAGTGTACTTACTTACGTGTTCTAGAAACAGTGAGACAGTAGCGGCAGCATTGACAGTCGAAACACGTGCCAGGTTGCCTCCTACTGTACAGTTTGGATGCTTTGTAGTTCCATCAGTCATTCATTATTGATAGCGATCTAATAGAATAAGCTTTCACTGTTCCTCATGTAACGGATACAATAAGTCTACATAAATGATATATACAATAAGTGTATATGAAGTACATACAATGAGTGTAAATAATTTATATACAATGATGGTACATGAATGGATCCTGGAAGTATACAAATACAAAGTGCCTACTAACTTGTTGCTTTTAATTGGAAGAGAGACAAGGTGAGGAGGGAAAAACAGAGACAGAGAAATAATGAAGAACCAGATCAACAGAGAATCAGGAGAGCTAAGAAGCCTATGGAGCCTATGGTACAATTGGAAGGAATAGGAAAATTAAATGAAAACTTGAGAAATCCTATCAATAGAAATTGGAAATCTCCCTCTATTCATCTATAAATAAGTCATAAATCATAATAACTAAACGTAGTTAATGAATTAGAAGTTAAGGGAAATCAATTATCAAACTGTATTCACAAATTCTTCGTGGCTAAACATCATCATCTTCATCACCAATACAATTGCACTTGAATTAAACCGATTCGAACTCATTGGTTCAACTTTGTGGATCGATACTATAACGAGACATCTCACTCTGAGTTTGGAATGATTGACGTGTTCCCGAATTGTCGGAGAATCTTGCCATTGTTCTATTTTATCAACTGGCTGGCTGACTAGCGAGAGGGGTGTATGTTCAATTTCCCGTTCCCCAACATTACAAAACCATCTCATTTTCAAGTAACTGAGCTTTCCAAATCTCTTATAATGTATATTGAAAATCTAGTCACATCATGTACCTACGAAAACATAATACGGGAAGCTTTATATTTAAGCAACAATTTCGAATTGATCAACTTCTCAATTATTACTCTACTCAGTGTCTGACATGACATTAAAACTAAATTTTAAGAAAATGTTCCCCCATTTCATGTGAGCAACTATAGTTCATGTATTCCACTACTTGGAAAATAGTATTAGTAAATATAGTATTTTCAATCATGAATTTCAATATAAAAAGTATTACCCAGAGTGTATAGAATGTAATACTACATTCTACAGTCCAGTCACTATATTTACATTGGTGCTTGCAATTTATATTGTAGTTCTGATTTTTTAATATATGTTTTGGATAAATGAGAAAAGTTCAGAATCAATTTCTTCATGCAAAATTTCCTTGTGCTAAATACAGAGTGGCACAAAAACCTCGTAATTTTCCAGATTTTTCACACATTTTTTTCAATTATAAATATCTGAATAAAATGAGATCATTCGGAACTTACTATCTCCAATGAGTACTGAGTTATGATTTTTCAAAAATGAGTGCAATTTGAAGGAAAAATCAATTTTGATGAATTTTAGTTTTTGATTAACAATATCTTCCGATTGTTACCATTTAGATTTATAATTCAAAATACCTCTGGCGTATTTTTGTGCTCTACAATCTGAGATCAGGTTTGCACTCTATATAATATAGATTTGAGGTACACCTGACAAAAAATGCTCCTTGTATTGTGAAAAACACCTAATTTTTAGCTTCAACCATGGTCACCATCTTTATTGTCCTCACATTGATATTCCGCACAATAATATAAGTTCATAAGATTATGTTCTATGAGAATCACCCGTTAGATGCACTACATTTCAGTATTTCCTAGTGGAGAGACGCGCTTAAGGACACGTCAAGGATCAAAATTTCAACACATAACTTTTCACACAATACTGAGGTTGAGTATTCAACACTTGATTCTTCTCGGCTCGTCAAGGCGGTCCAAAATCATGCATCATAAGTCACATTTGGCCGAAAAATGAAAAATTTATTGTTGAGTGTACTTAAGCCCATATTCCCAAACACAACAAATGGCCAAAGCTATGTATCTCGGTAATCCCTTATTATAAACATCATTACTTGATCTTGAAATGTATAATAGAATATTCTCCTCCATTTGCTCAAACGATTTATGAAAAAAATATGCTCGTAAAGTGAGATTTGGTTGTTGAAAAAAATCCGGAAGTTGTAGATATTTTTCTCATATTAGAAATTCTGGCAGTTCTATGATAGGAAAAAGTGATTAGTATGGATTTTAGGCAACTGAGCTCGTAGAGGATGAATTTATCTACAATTTGGAATCAATCTATGATGTATCAGACTCGTTTTAGAAACTCTTGATCAACAGTAAAATCACGGAAAAATGTAAAAACTGATATCGCCATTTTAAAATCTTCTGTAACTTTCGATTGATATTGGAATCGACAGTATTATTTTTTGGAGAGGGAAAAGTTTCACATCCTACTTGATTTGGGAATTTTATCAGAAGTATTTCACAAGATATGCAGCTTTCAATATAGAAATTGGCCACTTTTTGGGTGTTGTAATATGTGCTTAAGTACACTCAGCAATAAACTTTTCATTTTTTGGCCGAATTTGACATATGATGCATGATTTTGGACCGCCTTAACGAGCCGAGAAGAATGACATTTAGTACGATTCGGGAATTGTGTCAAAAATTATAAGTGTCTCAGATTGTAGAGCACAAAAGTACGCCCAAAGGGATTTTGAATTATACATCTAAATGGTGATAATCGGAAGATATTGTTGATCAAAAACTAAAATTCATCAGAATTGATTTTTCCTTTAAATTTTACTCATTTTTGAAAAATCATTAGAGAGTTCCGAAAGATCTTATTTCATTCACAATTTTATAATCTAAGAAGAAGGCAAGAGGAAAATTTCCTGTCCGATTACTGGATTTGGCAGAAATAGCTGAAAACTGGAAAATGAACCGAAAATTACGAGGTTTTTGGGCCACTCTGAATCTAGAACAAGGAAATTTGCGATCTGGATTTCTCTCATGTATTCAAATGATATATCAAAAAATCAGAATTATAAATAATATAAATTGCAAGCACATTCCCTTTTTTTGTCTATATTGACTGGACTACTACTATACTCGCTGGTACTAGGCTAACTTTCGCTATGACAATAATTTATTATCAACATCTTCTTCTCATACAATGAAATACTTACTTAAATAAACTGCACGAGAATAAATCTTCAGAGAAAAAACACTCAATAAAAGCAACAATTCAAGAATATCCTACTATTGTTCATTTTCCTGGAATGATATGATATTAATCTATTGGCTGTTTCAATTGGCGCTGTATTGCGTGTGAGATTCTATTGTTTGTGTTCTTTCTCATGAAAATATAACGGTGGAAAGGAGATTGTTTCCATTATGGACTAGTTCATGTTGATCATTCAATCGGTTCATCTCCTCCCATGTTCATTTCAGACAAAGTAGAACTGGATCATCACTGTTTCAACGTCTTAAAATAGCATTCCAGTATAGGATTGAATTCGACTTCACCAGGCATTGATCGATTCCTCCTTAAATCGGTTGATAGCCTCAAATTGATTTCACTGAGAAGGATTGGTTAAATTGATCTTGAAGGATTACTTTTTCTGGAAAAATTCTTTGCATCAGCCAAGTACTATCCTGAGTTTTGTCTAAGAAGTTTTCTTATTCATTAATTTCAATATTTGTTAGATTATATAGGATCGATTGTTTCTTGTGTTAAGAAGGAATATTTACTAATCAACTCTCATCCATAAATGATTCTCTAAATTTTTTCAATATATCATGCACATCTTACATGATTCATACCAAGAAATATAGATTGATAATTGTTTAAGGCCTTCACTAATAGAGGTCAAAACTGTCACCCAAGTACTACAATCCTGTTTTTGTCTCAAAAGCTATCTAATTCATCAGCTGATGAATTATTTGATAAATTATTGGAATCTAGTATACCTGGAAGCCAGAAGGGAACACGCATTTGATCATCGAACTTGTTTCTCTTTACACAAAATTTACAAACTGATTCGTGTTAAAATTAACTTCCTCAAACTTGGAGTTCTAATTTATTGAATTCCTCTCTCCATTCCTCCTCTTTCATTTTTCAATGTAAAGCAAGAATCAATTTTTATTTATAAAGAAGATACTCTGTTTTCCTTGAATCCTTTTTCCTTCATGTTTCTCTCTTTTCTATTGATTTCTTATTGTTCCATGAACTATTCCATGGTACTTTACTAGAGTACTTCAAGCTTTTAACACAGGGAGAGACTCGTAAATAAGTCCTTACTAACTGGATATAGTGAGTTATTCTGTTGCCGAGAAACTTTACTATATCAAAGCTGTGTTTGCCAATCGATCATTCTGAATCATTTCCGAATAATCATTCTGATCAAAAACTTAATTCGGGAAACCAACTTGTTATCATTGTATGACACATGGACATCTCACGATACTGAATCATCATCTCTGAAGAATCATTCTGATCAAAGACTCAATTCGGGAAACCAACTTGTTATGATTGTATGACACATAGACATCTCACGATAATACACGAGGAAAGAGTTTGGTCTACCCACCTCCAACTTAGTGAACCACTTTTTCTCCACTTTCACGAGAAGAAGGCCAGGAAGAAAAGATACGGCGTACGTCCTCGGTTGGTGATTTTCACTTTTCATATTATCACTCGCCGGATGATTGTGGACTGCAATAATTGACGTCGGAAAATTTCGAAAAATTTTCGAAAGGGTAAGTACCCTTTCGAGTGGCGATGGGCTGGTTGATAGGCGATGAGAGGGGGGAGGTGTTACCGCGCATCTAGTTTCTGCGCAGGTCGCCGGTCTCCTATATATTCGGTTCTCCCCACTTTGAATCTTAGTACACTTTACATCCAGTGCTGAAAGGAACAAGAACCTCTTGTGCCGTGTTCAGGAGTGTCTTCTATCACATCGTTCGTTCACTAGTAATAAAAAAGGTTAGTTCTTCAACTGTTTTTACAACTCATTTGGTGGCGATTGTTACTCCTTGTCTAGTGCAGCTTCCGCGTGTCAACTCACAGCTAATCACAATAGGTAAACGGATAAAAACTTTTCAATATCTTTAAAAGAAAAATACAAGAATTGAACAAGTGACAATATATAAGTGTTGAATGTGTTTCATACGGGAAAAAAGTTTGTGAGGATAAAATACAACCTTGGTTTATTCTGATAAACACAAGATAAAATTATCAATTTTTTAACATCCAACAACTTACTTATTTATTACTATTTTTTCTAATTTCCAAAAATTACTCGCGCTTTTTTAAAATAGTTTTGATGGATAAAACTCGATGAAATATCATCATACCTTGACAAATTTCTTAATTATTCATTATGAAAATGAAATTTAGAAGAGCTACATATGAAATTTCCTACTGTCAATGGGCTACAAAGGGAACAGGCAAAACCACGCATTATCCTAACA
Organism: Nilaparvata lugens; assembly: GCF_014356525.2. Lineage (NCBI taxonomy): Eukaryota > Metazoa > Arthropoda > Insecta > Hemiptera > Delphacidae > Nilaparvata > Nilaparvata lugens. The sequence continues at coordinate 12,430,644 of NC_052511.1, forward strand.
AAACAATTAAACGTTCAATTGAAAAAAAATTATTATAGTTTCAAAATATACTCATTTTCCAAATCTACAATCAAATGGATAAAGAGATCGAGCAGATTGATTCATGTCAAATAAGACACAATAAATAGTATGGTAAAAGGTAATCAATGAATTTCCATGCAAAAACAGTATTGATACTCTGAGAGCTGAAAATCAAACTATAATCATACTTCAACAACAATCACACAGACCCATCTATAATTGCAATTTCTGTTTGAAACCCAACAATAATATTTTCCAAGGTTCAATAAAAAATGATTGGATAATTTACTTTATGTAACATAGCTTGCACCGCTAGGGAAATTTATATTTAGAGGGAGGATCGCTTAAACGCTTTAAAAATAATTAGTTTTTTAACTACTAGAAGGCGTGATTATAAAAAAGGTCTCTACAAAAACGTAATAAATGCTAAAACATATAATTATTTCCATCTAGGTTGACATAAATGTACAGATGATAATATTTTGATAAACTAAGAATATGAGAAAGATTTTTATCCAGTTGAAAAAATGCATTGATAAGATAAATCTTCTACAATTTTTGGAGTCCCACGAATTCCAATAGGATATTTATTTCTTGGAAAAAGGCTAATAAGCCAATACAGAGCAGTTTCGAAAGTATCTAAATAAAGAAACAGTTGGATATTCTTGATATTGATTTATAGTTTCATGAAGAATAAGACAAATATATTGATCATGAAGTTCATTTCTTGAAGTGATAAAAGAATGATAAGGGGGTTGGACAATTATTATTGTTATATTCTTCCCTACATAAATCCCCGAATTCAAGCACCGTTAACGTTGATGTCCTTGAACTTATGACACAGAAATTCTTTTTGATTTGAGAGCACGTCCAAGCCACTCATGTCCTGCTTAACAAAACCTGCTCATCCTGAAAAAGGAAGACGTATAATCTGGTCAACATATCAATAGCTTCTCCTTCAATAACTGTAGCCTCACAATGTTCCAACTGTAAAATAATTCATGAATCAATCAGAAAGTGTAATAACTCAATAGTTTTTCAGTGTCTTTTGATTAATACCTTGGTGATTTAATAGCTATTGAATCTATGTTTCTTTGTGATTTAATAACCGATCAAGGGTCTCTCAAGAGTTTCCCAGCTTTTCCCCACAATAACATTTGTTGTTTGCAGTAGAATCAAGTGAAAGTTTAGTACAGGACGAAGGATTTAGTGAATATTTCTAATGAAAAGTTTGTACAGGGATGAGGTAGTAGTAGAAAAATGTTGATGGGATACCTGCAAACAGGAATCGAGTGGTATTTTAAGATTGAACTCTTGAGTGCTGTTGTAGGTAATCACGAATGCTGCTCAGCTCAAGAAGCTACAGTGTTGTGCTTCTGAAATGTAGCAAACATACAACGATATTCACAACGATACATGATCAAGCATTATTTATTTAGTATAATTTATTTAGGTGAAGAATATCCTTTGCTGAAGAATATCACCATCTTACACCGTAGATGAACCTGACCTAACCAATCAACTTAGAGTTACTTGAAGTTCCACCCCTTTATGAATAAAATTATTAGTTGTTTTCAATCTTCTATGCTTTTTTTTCAAGTTTTCAAAATCATCAGTAATCATCCTCTTATTCTCTTCAATACTCTCATTTTGTGATGTTATGGTAAAAAGGTAGTAGACCTATACCCTGACTTTCCTATCTTTTCAAAGTCAGGAAAGACCATTAGTTTGTTGCACCTTCAATATTCAATATTGTAAGTTATATGGACATCACACGCTCGAGAGAATTCTCGGATGAAACATGATAGTGAACATTGGGAATTTATGTTCCTCAACATGACCTATATTATTCAGCAATCGACGCTCCCACCAGATTCCGGCTTCTTCGTACCGGATCCTTCATCCACACCTTTTCTTCACAACTTTCTTTCTCCATCCTCTCATTTTTCTTCCTCTTCTTTTCCTTCTTCTTCTTCTTTACTCAGCAACTCCTCAACTTCTACTATTTACTCCTCTATTCCTTAGTTCTTCAACTTTCCAAATCCTTTCTCACAAACGTTCATATATTCAACTTTGTTACTTCTCTATTTTCCCATTCTCCTCTCATGATTTTTCCCTCATCCACCTCCTTGAACCATATCTTATCTTATATTCTTATCCATATCTATCAATTCTCCTTGTTCAGTAATCTCCTGCAAAGTGATAATGTTTCAATAAAAGCTAATTGATAAATTTTGGGAGGGGTACGATAGTTCAATAGATTCATTTACTAGATAAAGTTTATTTAGAACTCCCAGTTTCTATAAAAGTTTTTTATAGAAACTGAATCTCAGTCAATAATATTGTTTTTCCACCACAGTTCAGCAATTGGGTTCCTTTTGTGCATTCGAAGTGGAGTTTTACTGCTACTATTGAGATTCAACTCCTTATTGCGAGGATATTATCATCATCATCATATTTGGAGTTTTAAAAAAACTGGCAAGGCTGGACTGATTTTGTTTGGAAGAGTGTAAACAATTATCGAAATACTTCCCAGGATAAGAACTGGAAATTTGAATCATTGTCATTGAAATGAGCTGAGAGTGAAGCTGGTTGAGTTGTTGAGTGTAGTTGAAACATTGACAAGTGTGGGAATTCAACAACAAATACGCTGTGGAAGGAATTTTCACTAATTACGTGTACTGGTACGTGGATGCTCAAATGGTTGTCAAAGTACAGTGTGTTGGCAATTGTGTTTGAAAATGCTCGAACGATTTGAAGAGTGGGATATTCAATGATCTTTCATGTGACAGCACGGCACTGTCTCACGAAGGAAACTAAAATAACAATCATGCTGAAATGAGAAATATAGAAAATTTTAAAGTACAAATCAATGGGACATGCAAAACATCTATTATGGGATTCTTCATGGCATATACTGCAGTATTTAAGTTATTCTAAAAATGTATTAATGTAATCTCTCCAGAAACCTACACATTTTTATTGTGAGAGAGTCAAGTTCAAGTTTAATGACCTGGCATTAAGCTTTCATGAGGAATAATTGTTTTCACTTCTAATATTTATTAGCTATGAGAACTACTGTAGGTGAATACAATGTCGACAGTGAACTGTTATGTATAATATTTAATTTCGAAGTCAGAATAAAAATTTTAATATCCGATCTTTTATAAGTTACGTCAATAAATTGTTATCTTTAAAAATATTACTCGGATACATCTCGAATCTCGATGGTACTCTACTGTACAAGACTCTACAAAGAAAAATCTCATTCATCGAAACTTTTGAATTGATCATAATTTCGGTAGTTTCAATGTATCTATCAGTTGTGAAGATAATATGGCAAAGGCCCTAAGGTTTTAGAAATCTGTGTTGTTGAACTGCGACTCGTCTCATATCTTATGTTAAAACCATAACTTCCATCAAGAATTAAATGAAAACCAAAAAATGTTTTGATTTTCAAAGTTTTTGGGCTCAAACCAGACGTTTTATGTTGTTTTGTTAGTTCAGAATCAACCTGGATTTAATGATACCTTCTTCAAGACAAGACTGTCTCTAATGATCAACTTTAATTAGCGACTTTATTTCTCTTCCCAGTGAGTCTTATACCAATGATAATAATTGAAGAGTCTCTCATTGAATTCCAAGGAAACTTCCCCTTCAAACAGAAGTTAGTTCACGCTCCTCAAAGGAAGGTCACGGGGAGTTCTTAAAAGAGTTCTACTTGATGTAAGAAAGTTAGTGCTTTACTTATTTAAAAAGGAGAACAATTCTTTTTATTTCCTTTCTCTCGATGGTCAATCTTAATCAGAGTTGACTTCTCACTCCTATCAAAAACTCATTGTCGATAACTTTCTTTGTAACACTAGTAGAAGTTTGTTATCGATTACTAATGTATTTAATGTTATTTAGATTCATCAGCATATGAGACTACTTTGATTCTTCAATAACGTTTGTTCTCATACAACTTATAAGCAATAAAATTGATTTAGAATTGGGGTACCTCCCATTTGATAAAGCAATACATTCAATTCACTTAGAAAATTAAAATTGAATGAGAACTAAATCATTGAGTTTTGAGTTCGAGATCGTTGTTTTGTTAAAGTTACTAATCGAATAGGATTTCTCCGTCAAAATGAATCAAAATAATTCATTGAAGGTATCGGAATCATTCAATTGATATCATCTCATGATATAATGGATACATTTTCTTGATAGAAACGACTTTACACGGTACACCAACACAGGAAAAATGAAAAATGAGAACACTGTGCGTTTATTACAACTCATTCTCCAGTGGAAGAAGGAAGATAAAAATTGCGTGAAACGTCTGTGATGGCAAATTCAATAAACTTCAATTTACTGAGCAGGGAGGAAATTAAATCGTGTCATAATATCAAATATTTTCATCCCGTTTATGAATATTGAGTTTCTAGCTGATTAGGTTTTTGTATCATCACAATAATAGTTGTGTCTTCGAATTAGTAGTAGTATAGAGTGAGGGAGGGTTATGTATTTTGATACAAATAGTGAGGGTTGAAACGACTTTGGTATGTTATAATATAACAAAATATATATTATATATTTTTTTCAATGTCATGCACATGGATGAGAAACCTTTTTGAACAATATAAGATTCTGTTTGTATTAAATTCCATAGACTTCCGACGTAAGAGCATTGTAACAGTTTTTCAGATTCTTCACTTTCCTCTCATGGTAGATCACGTTGAATACTGCAAGAAGTTCTTGGAGAAACCATAGATAGAATCGCATTTGTCAGTAGTGTTTGTGAAGACTGAGAAAGTCTTCACAAAGTTATTTGTTGGGCACGAAACTTTGTGCCAACGGAACGCAAATTAAGTGGTTCGACCGTCGAAGTTTGTTCGTTAACGGGAACATTTCTGATGTAGGCTTCAATGTTGCTTTGTGCTTACAGCTCCACTTTTGTAGAAATTGAACCAGACAATTATATGAGTGTTGGTTCAATTAATGTGGTGAATGATCACTTGATGTAAGCTCGTATAATGCACATACTGAGGTATTTACTAATTAGATAAATAGTGTGTTCTGGATTTTCTTCAATAATGTACTATTCCTCGTACATCTCCACTGTGTATAGCTCATATTTCTCCCAAAATTTTATGAGAATTGTAACTGTCTGTCGCAAATTCGAGTTATCATCTCTAATCTCAAATTTAGACTGGTTTATTTCTATATACTTACAATCTTTCAATCTTTCAATGATATTATCGACTTCTAAATTCAAATTTACATGGTAAATTAACAAATTTACTTCAATTTCAAATATGAAATCCAATTGAAAAATGTCAATTGATTTATTCAATGAACCTAATTGAATTTGATTTTGAAAGATGATTACTCCTATTAGACTACTTAGACAAAAATTGTTTTCCAAAAAAATCGATGGGTTGAAAAACTAGACATTTTATTTTTCTACCGGCCCCATGTGATCTTTAAGTTTAAAATAATTGTTCTCCATATATTATGCCATTGAACCTACGTCATTGGGCAAGAGCCTCTCTCCTGATAAAGACAAAGATTAAGAGCTATTTATTTTTCTCACATCACCATGTTTCCACTAATTTTAACAAAGAAATCCACAAATCCAAAGATCATCAATCATTCGAATTCTCATTGAGAAGTAATAAATGCGAGTGAAAGTATTACGGTTTCCTATAAGTAAAGTATTGCCATCCCATTATCATTTAATAGCTCAAGATTCTCCACCCATGGAAAATGTTCGGTCGATTTGTTTTACTACTGGACTAGTTCGTGAATGGAATGCCTGATACTTTCACTTCAACAATGAAAACTGGGACCTTTCCAAGGCCAAGGTGGGCCAGGTTCAATCCGGGTTGAAAGCTGTCACGGTTTTCATAATAGCTACAACTCTTGAGTATTGATGTTCTTCAAGGAAGTAATAATTGATTCCGGAAGATGAACTTCGAAACAGCTTCTTCTAACACAAAAATGAGGAACCTCCAGTTTTTGGAATGAGACATTCAGGTTCCAGAAATTGAGTGACCACGCATGAAAACCGGATAATTTGCATGATTTGCAGTGATAATAGTCGCCAGTGACCGCGTGCCATATTTGATTGTCACTAACTGGTTGATGAACCAGTTTGAAGGAAGAAAGAGGTGTGTGCGATGTTGCCTCTGTTTTGAAGCCAACGGATACAAGTTTCTATCTCGTTGTTGGTCAAGTTTCTACAAAGAAAGTTGGCCCAGTATGTCCCTTACGGTAGTCTCCGTGTTAGCACTTTCCTCCTTATCATCTTTTGTCTTACTTTTTCCTCCTCTCCTCTGCCATCTCCTTCTGCTTTCGAATGTTTCTTCTTGTTCTTTTCCTGTGTTCACTTCTTTTCTTTCCTTTTTCTAGTTTCAATAAATTGAATACAAAAATGAAAATATTTTTATATATTTTTCGTTTTTTACTTATCCCTTTCCTGCATATTCCTTCAGTATCCTCTTGTTACTTCTCCTTCATTACTTATTATCTGTTTCTCCGTTCCAACTAGTTTTAGTTTCCTTTCCTTCATATCTTATCCACTTTTTCTTCTCATCTTCCCTCCCTCCGCTTTATGCTTCTCTCAGTTTTCTCCATTCTATTCTCTGCAGACTTTTTATACTTCTTCTTCTCTTTATTGGTTATTCATTTCTTTTTCTGCCTTCCTGTTTTTCTTCCAGTTCTTCCTTTCTTCACTTTTCCACCACATCTTGTGTAGATTGATTTTACCTTCCTTGTACATAATTATTTTCACCTTCTACTCAATTCTCACGGAAATGATTAAATAGCTATTTGTATATCTAGAGTTAAAAATGCCATTTTTCTCCACTGAAGGGAAAGATTGATCAGGGAAACAATTTCCCTGAGGGAGAAAAAGCATTTTTCACTCGTGATATACACAACATTTTTCCTCCACCTACATTTTTATAAAAACTGCAAATAAAATAATTTTAAAAACTTACTTGATCAGTAACAATGTGTTACAACATAACCTAAAAAGTAAACAGCTGGAAGTAGTCACAATTCAACGCCGACAGCGCTATACGCTATCTGTCAGGAAAAGTTGTGACAACAATGGTTCGCGCTCCAAATTTGATTAGTTGATGGCAAATATTTGTTGGCTGGTATTTTGAATAACATGGAATATCAAAAAATATTTCTAATTTTTTTAGTATACTAATATGAAGTATGTAATAGGTAATTTTAGCATAAAATATATTTCATATGTTAATCAAATTTCTGGTTGAGGTATTTAATTTAGTTGGCTCAATGACTACTCTATTATGCTTCCTCATCTGAGCTTAGACCTTCTAACCTATTTCCAATGTAAGTTTTTAAAATAGAGATGCTTCCTATGTCTTAAATGGAGCTACTTTTCCTCCCTAGGGAGTTTTCCGTTTTTTAGTACCGAGAGCGAAAAAGTTAGTATTATGTTCCAGGGAGTAAAGTGAGTACTTTGGACAGTAGGTGGAGGAAAATATTATTTTTTTCACAAAAAATATCATTTCAACAGGGTGCATGATCTCTTTCCCCTCTCCACCCATTTCATCTACTTTTCCTTCCATTATCTAAGCCATCATTCTCCATTTCTCCACTTCGTTTCTCTCTCTCTGAGGCTGAATACTTCAACCCATTCAACTTTCATGCATTGCTAGGTCTACTACTTCTACTTTTTGTCTCCACCTTCTTTTTGATAATTTTACTCATATCGTCTTTCTTCATAATGTTGTATTTTTTTGTTCACCTACTATTCTTTTTTCTCCATTCCTTCTTTTCTATTGCTGAGGATGATGCCCAAATAGGTTCCTGGCTTCGCTTGAGTAATGAAAAGGATGATGATGACAGATAAGAGGACTCACAGCTTTAGGTGGTTTCCGTACCACCTGGAAGTCATTTTCTTACTTGCTTTTCCTTCTCATTCTTCTTCTCAATTGCCTTTCGCATCATTTCACCCGAATTATTCTTCCTTTACTTTCGTCATTTCACTTTTCATTCATATTCACTCCCTCTTCTCTCCTTTCTCTCCTACTCTACTCCTCTACTTCTCTCACACCTCTAATTCTACTCCCCTCATCCTCTTCACCTACCCTTTTTTCACTCCTCAATTATTTTCAACTCCCTCTTCTTCTTCTCCCTTATTCTTTGTAATTGTTACCCCTCCTTCTTATTTTTATGCTGCTCTTTTCGTCCCACTCTATTTTCTGAATCTTTTTCTCTGCCTTCTTCTCTTCCACATTCTCCTTTCTCTCTTTCTCACTTTCTCCCTCTTCCAATTCACCTTCTGTTTTCCCTTCTCCTTTCCTCATTCATTTCCACCTATTCTTCTTCGTTCTTCCTCTTCACCGGTGCTTCGCATCCCACTGTACCCAACCAAGTAGAAGCACTTAGCGTAGGAAGGAAGCTGGGCCGAGCTGAGACTACTAGATAAAGTAACGAGAATCGAAGCGGGGCCAAGTTCAATGTTTACCTGGTAATTATATGGAGATTTACGGAACCGGATAAAGCAACGGCATCCATGTAAACCGGTTAAAGAAAGCTCTGTTACGACGTCGAACCAACGAACCTACATATTTGTAGAGGAGACCTACATTTTCAGTATTCTATCGGACGAGATTGTGTGCTTTCAATCAACTTACTGTATCCGATACGCTCGGTTTCAAATTCAAAGTCAAGCGCGGCTAGAGCCTCTCATTTTCCAATCATTAACTAGAAACCAATATCTTACTTTACGTCAAATCTCACACATTTTCCATCAATAGAAAGGTTCTAAAATATGTATCAACTAGCAGGTAACCCGTGCTTCGTGAGGGTATAATTGAAATATGAAACTGAAAACTTTACCTATCTTGAGCAATTTAAAAATAGTCCTATAGCCATCCTCGGTAAATTGAGAATCAATATGCAAAATTTCAAGTTAATCAGTTCAATAGTTCAGACGTGATGATTCGTGAACTTCCTATCCCGTACGTATATAAGCCAATTCTTTCCTTTATTATATTATAGATATGGGCCAATTTCATGACAACTGCAATATGATATAGGTAATCGATAGCTAATCTAATAATATTTTTTATACCATAAAATCATTAACGTGTATCTCATAAAATAATAGTTATCATAGAGAGGAAAATTATGGTCAAATTTGAGAGAATCAAAGATTGGGATTGAAAATATTACATGGAAACATTTTTGTTTTGCAATATCATAATTCATTCTGTGATTCTTATAGAAAGAACTTTTAATATTATAGAAAATAAAATATATAAGTAGAAGATTTCATGAAGAAACTACAAAAAATATAGTATGTTACTAGAATGGTTGTCAAAAACAGCTAAGAATGTTCGATTGTTGAAGTATTATTCGGTGATGATAGTGCTTGAGAGAAGTGAAACAAAAAGTAATCCAAGTAGTTAGTTGATGAGTTATTTGATGAAGTCATCGGAATAGACTGGCATTATTTCAATAGTATTGAAATGGATAGGATGATGATCTTATAATCGAGGTCTTACTGCATAGAGACATACGGCACTTTGTATTATTGTCAAAAAGTTCTTAATATTTGCATTTGCAGAGTATGTTCTCTTTGTGAAGAGAACGTTATACAGCTAGAGTCACTAAACTATTCTCAATCATGAATAATAAAGAAAAGACTTGCATGATCTTCATTAATACATACTCTGTCTTGACTTGTGACTAACTTTCAAGCGGGATTTTGTCTACATTCATCAAATCATTTTTGTTAATTGTCACTTTGAAACATATTTAGGTCAATAACGATTCAGACATTGATAACTTGACAATTCTATTCCTTTAGAAAAAAATGTTACGATGAAGACACACAATAAATTGTGTGCGATGAATGGGAATGGGGTCATTGTAGATATTATCAAGATTGTTAGTATAAAATGATCATCTGATTTGTTTCAATCTACTGTTTTCTTTCTTACAATAATCCTATGAGCTATGCTTGCACCAATAGTGAGATGAATGGATAAGATTCTTTGGCATAGAAATAATTCATTATGAAAACCGGCAATTTACCTGATACAATAGGCTAAACGTATGTGTTCTGGAAAGAAGATGCATATAAGTTCTCCATTTTTGTGGAGAATTAGAGCATGTATAGATTATATTCCATTTTCTGTATGTATAGAGAGCATTTATCAGGAAGGAATAAGTTCTGATAGGCTCAAATGAGTAAATTTCCTAGATTTCCCAGTACGATAGCAAATAAAGTATTCTGAAAGTAAATGCAAAGATGCTGTATATAAGGTTTCTGAAGTCTTGCCGAAATTTTTGATCATAACGTGTAAGCCTTACTTCATAATTTAAACGTCCAAGCTGCTTTCATAGAAGGTTGTTTCGGTTTAAAGCGAGAAGCAACGGTCACTAAAGACGAGAATAATGAATAAATTACGAGAACGCCAGTTTCAGAAACTCTTGCTTACACTTTTGGGTTCTTTTCAGAAGCTGCTCATAATATTTTTAGAGATGGTTGAGCTGGCAGAGAAGTTTGGATTTTTTAAATAGCATGTTGTGTAGCCTTCTATGAACAGGTTTCCGAGTAAGATTCAATCGCAACTGATGATGAAAATTTCATGGAAGGTTTTCATCCGAGATCATACTCTTCTATTATTGTGAATCATAACAAGTATTCAGTGCTTGTAGCTAGAAATAGGTAGATTTTTGAATGGATCTTTCTCAAACCTACGTCTTTATCTCTTGTTTTCATCCACTATCAATATAATTATGTATCAACAGTAGCTATTACTTATGTTATATGTATGAATATATTACATAGAATGAAGTTCAATTTAACTAATTTATTAATTCCATGATTTTTACTTTCCTTGCACTATTACCATAGGTAAGGGAAGTAGGCCTATTGCTTTCCAAAAAAATTTAAGGTACCCTAATTTCATGTTTTCTATACGTTTCAAGGTCCCCTGAATCCAAAAACATTATTTTTGGGTGTTGGTCTGTGTGTGTGTGTGTGTGTGTGTGTGTGTATTTGTGTGTGTGTGTGGTGTGTGTGTGTGTGTGTGTGTGTGTGTGTGTGTGTGTGTGTGTGTGTGTGTGTGTGTGTGTGGTGTGTGTGTGTGGTGTGTGTGTGTGTGTCTGTGAACACGATAACTCCATCCCTAATTAAACGATTGACTTGAAATTTCAAACTTAAGGTCCTTATACCATGAGGATCCGATAATAAGAAATTCAATAAAATTCAATTCAAAATGGCGGATAATGGCTGAAAAACCATGTTTTTCACGGTTTTCTCGAAAACGGCTCTAACGATTTTCTTCAAATTTATACCCTAGATAGCTATTTATAAGCCCTATCAATTGACATGAGTCTCATTTCTGGGAAAATTGCAGGAGCTCTGTAATATTCCTGAGAAGAATGAATTTTGTTAAATTTCTATCACGATTTTCTCGAAAATGACTTGACCGATTTTTTTCAAATTCATACCCTGTATAGTTATATATCAGCTCTATTAACTGGCATGAGTCTTCTCCCTGAGAAATTAACAGGGGGTCCACTCCATCCTTGAGAAATTTACTTTGTAACCTTCTTCTCGTGCGTGAGGTAGGTGGGTAGAGCAGTTTATTCAAAAGAGCACAATCATGTCGATATTTTATTTGAAGAACAGCTGTTTTGACAACTTCTAAAAAATCTTCAAATTTCATAATTCAAACAAAGGAAAATGTACTCTGAACACAATAACAATAGTATAATCGTAGTTTTAATTATTCAGCCGCCAATCGGCATAATGTTATTCCCTAAATTATCCTCGTTAATGAGGCTTATAGATCAATGAGCAAGGAGAGTTGTGTGAGTGTACCACACCAGATTTTTAAAGAAAGTTTCCTTGCTTGATATTTACTGATGTACCAGAATAAAATACTTATTTCTTTCACTGCAATTAATTATCTCACAAAAATTCATGAAGTTTAATATAGTTTGTTACAGCCAGAGAGTATAGAATGTAAAACACATTAATGATAAATTACATTATACACTATCTGGTTAGAATGACACTACTTCCATCCACTAGAGTGCTATAAAGCTCCATAATATGATATTGTTAGACTGCATTGTTCCAGCTCTAGGTTTGGAGAGCCAAATGACTGTACCTCAAAAATGTGGTCAACGACCACTCTCTCTCATTATCGTCCACTCAGTGCTTGACTCATTCTATAGTTTACTACAAATAACGTTCAGTTTAATCAGTCTTGTTCTAGACAGTGACCATGAAATTGATTTAATTCAAAGTACAATTTGCTCAATTTCGCATTTATATCCAATCAACCCGCTCGTTTATTCTACTGTACTCTCTCATCTCAAAAATGGATAAATGTATCAATCGTTGATAGCTCCAATAGTTTGTTGAGAAGCACCAACGATTTTTTTCACTTAATATCATGATTGAAGGGTGGAACCCAAAATTTGAAATTCATAGATTCATAAAAATCAATAGTTTACATTTAACACGTCCTATTCTTTATAAGAAATCTCCCCCTCTCACTGTTCAGTTTATCCCCTCTCGTTGCATTAGAATCAGAGTTCAAATTCAAGTTTGTTGTCCTCTTAAACAGTAAGCTATTTACATATTCTTACCACACTCCCCACCACAAATGTTCTCACCGATTATGAAAATGATATAATGATTCTTTCGAGAGATTTAAATGTTAATTCAATTGAAACAATAGTTCAATCTCGTTTTCAGACAAATTTCCAAGTGACAATATTGCTGTTTCCTATATTCCAATGTAGGATACACTGCTCTATACTAACTCTTATGTATAGGCCTACTGCTCTAGTATGCTCTATAAGATGTTTGATACAATACTACTGATTTTCATCACAGTGTATGAAGGCCCCAGAGATCTTCCTAATTAATCTCTATTTAATTTTCTACTTCCAATTCCCCAGAAAAACTACTTTTCTAGAAAGCTTGTGAAGGCCCCAGAGATCATCCATCTCTATTTAATTTTCTATTTCCAATTTCCCCAGAAAACTCTGAGGTCTCTCAGGACATTATAGAAAATTATATAATTTTTAATCAATCAATGATCATCAATCAATTATTTAAATAAAATTTTTTTCCAAAACACACAAAAAATTAAATCAAAATATACACGAAATAATCAAATGCAAATGATTAAAATCATTGAATCATCGATCATTTTCAAATTGGAATTTGTGGATGTTTTTGTATATTTCAATTAGTAATCACTCGATTCTATTTCCAATCTAAATTTGTTTGAATGTCTCCTAGGTGCAGTCGCTATTACAAATCCCAAATGTCTTGTTTTTAAGTGTTCACACTGAAAAATGGACTCAAATTCAAAAGTGAATGGAACATAACCTACTTTTTGGATCATTTTAATGATTTGTGTTTTTGATCATTGAATAAATAAAATAAAGTATGTTGTATTTTGCGTGTTTCAGGAGAGGAATGACGCCGCGTTGGGTGCTGCTGTGTCTGGTGGTGATCGCGGTTGGCGTGACCAGTTCGCCGATCAGTTCGCCAGACAGTTCGCCAGAGAGCGCAGATGCAGCGAGCGGCCGTCAGGCGGTAGTCGCCGCCGCCAGCCCCGACGCGGGAGCGGCTGTAGCCGCCCCTGCCGCCCCCGCACCCGCCAGCTCCTCAGAAGACGACGATGACGACGACGATGATGATGATGATGACGATGATGTCGACCTGGACATCACCGAGGATGACGATGATGATGACGATGATGACGATGACGGCACGGCCAGCGACGATGACGATGATGACGATGATGATGAGGACTACTTCGAAAGGTTCTTTGACGATATCCTAGGAGGTACGGTCGCTATTGGCGAGTCATGAGCTAGCCATTAAGTTAGTCGATAAGTGCGACCAAAATACTCAGTGCCAAACCAATTATTGCAACTCCAGAAATGTAGGCCCACTGTAGCTTTGAGGCAACAAGTTGCAAGATGACATGAACATTACAAGATATTTCAAATCTAGCAAAATGATTTGGAAAAATACTCAGTGCCAAAAGAATTATTTGAATTATGTACGGCCACTGTGGCTTTAAGATAAAAAATTGTAATATGACAAAGAAATTGTAAGATTACAAGTTTACGAGGTTACTAAATACTTTGGATCTAAAAAAATGATACGGAAAAATAATGAGTATCATATAAAAAATGTACGGCTCCTAAGGCTTTGAGGTAATAAGTTGCATTATGGTTGATACTTTGAAGCTAGGGAACTGGAAAGGGAATTGGGATTCCCGAAATATTCACAACTATACATATTTTGGTGTAGACTTCTTGCTAAGTATATCACAAGTAACGATATTTTCATCAGCTAAAAAGTACTTTTGAATTTTTGAAGCGCGTAGGTAATTAAAGTTTGGAGAGTTTTAAAATGTGTCAAGAATTGGGGACGTTCTTATGGGTGAAGAGGCTTCACATGGCCTTCACATGGCCTACTGTAGGCTGTAGGCTTCTATCAAAACTTGTTATGAACATCTCACTATTTACACAAATTTATAAATATTAGAGAATCATTTGCCATCAATCAAAGATCCCAGTCCCATCCACCATAAAGATTCCATACTATTATTCCTTTTAAACATACCGTAATTTGAATGCAGCTGTCCTGTCAAGTCGTACCTAGGCTTTCAGTTTTCTTCACTAGTTCGGCACATTTTAAAGGTGTCATCCTTATCTTTATATTACTATCAAGTTTGCTTTTTAAATATAGCTTAGGCCGAGCTCAGATCACTTGCTTTTACCGGTACGGTGATAAAGACCATCAGCGAATCTAGGAAGCAAGGATTCCTTCGCCAACCGAATATTTTACCAATCAAAGTGGACCGGTAAAAACTTATAGTCTGGGCTCGGCCGTGAAGGAATTTTATTGGATAATAATCTTTTTTCATCTTTTACACATTCATTCATTTTGTAGTTATTTCATTGTTTCTGTTGTTGTTGAATTGCGATATCTCTTGTGCAACTATTTATTTTGTCAACATTTTTTTTCCAACAAAAATATTCTCTTGCAGCTTTTGTGTATTTGCATGCTATTTGTCTCTACTAACAAAGTTGATTATTAGTAGATGCATGATTAAAATTGTTCATTATTTATTTATCTCGATTATCTCGAGCTGTGTTCTTCAATAGTTTCTTACATAACTTCTGACTAAAACTGGGAGCTCTTTGTCTTTCTTCCTTCTCTAGATGCCACGAATTAATTTTCCGATGAATAACCCACAATAGTATTTGAATCTGAACGATTTATACTAATGAATTCATGAATAAAGAAGAGTATAATTGAAATCCTTGACGAGAAACCATATTATAAATGAATTATAACTGGGAAATATTGGAATAATCAAATACTCTCATTAAAATCATCATCTATTATTTGTGATACACCAGAGGTAGTAGGGAGGACAATTTGTTTTTCAGAAATAACAAAATCTGTCTCTGACATTTGTTTCTTGGAAATACAAAAGCATGCATAATAATTAATGAAAGAGGAACAATATTTTACAATAATGCGGAGCAAAGTAAATAATTTCTAAAAACAAATAACAAGTGAATAAAGGATTTGATGTGATTATAAACAAAAAAAATTTCCCGTTTAGGTGAGAATATAGTTGAAAAAGTAAAACTTACTGCAGGAGTAAAGCCAGCATCTCTCTGGCCAGTTAAACGAATTGTGGGACTAGTTGGGACTCTGCGAGAAGATCCAACCAAGTCTAAGCCAAGTAAAGGTGAATTGAGATGAATTTTTGGTTCAACTAACACTAATTCAATGAAATTCAAACTAATTAAACATGTTTTCCGATCTGGGAAACAACTATTAACAATTCATGAATCATCCATTACATCTCACAACGATTGACCAAGCAGAAAATTCAAGAAAAAAATTGAAATTAGTCGGAAAATATTAATAAATTTGACATCATCATCATTATTATTAAATATAATTTATAATTCCCATCTGTAAATTTGACATCCTTCCAAAGTTGTGTTACTTCCTTTACAGTAGAATCAGAAAAAATGATTTACATTCTATCACAATATTGTACTGCATGATATGAACACAATATAAGTGTAAATGTGAGGTTTTGTTGTATATATCTTGATATCTTTTCATCTTCTTTTGAGTATTTCAGCTAAATATATTTTCACAAAGATATGCTCTTCTCACTGTCAGTCAAAATGCTTCCGAACATTTAAGATGGTGAATGTATGTTTATTCTTCAATAGGACCTCATCATGAAAATTCTCAACTTCATTGCCTCTGTCATTTCATTTCCTACAATTATTTCACTTCATATTCCTCAATTACTAACCTCCAGTTCAGGAATTGATGATTGAACTTCATTCCATGGGAAATTCTTGCCTGTGAATGTATCATTTTCAAGAGTAATACAATACTAGAGGAATAGTTGTCAATATCCAAAAGTGTTTAGATTTACTGTACTTTAATTCTTGAATTCAAAACCCATTATAAAACCTATAAGTTCGATAGGATGGCTTCTGTGAGTAAGCAAGTAGAGCTAACAGCTAGGAAGTTATACTTAGGATAGATAGGGAAGAATACTTCAGTAACACCTCATGAGTTAGGAATTGAAAATTGAAAATGTTCATGGTAATGTATGTGTCCCTTTATTTCTAAGGAAACATTTTACCGAAGCTATACTTTCTTTGTTACTAATATTCCTTGATAATTCAGTCTTTTCAAATTCAAATTTGTTTATTCATAAAAAAACATATTTACAAACTAATAGTGTAACAGTGTAATAGTGTCAGTTAATTAAATATTGTTCCTCAACAATCTTGAAATCGAATCTTTGCCCAATCGAGTAACGATTTAGTTAATCGTCCTAGTGCAAATTGACTCTCAGTATTCCAAAACACCAGTATTCATGGTGTGTGCTTCCATAGACATCAATTTAGAGCTTTGAATGAGAATTTCTTCCATGCATTCCCAAATTTCGGTTCATAAGATAACCCATCAAGTGATGACACATTACAGAATTGAATTTTAATAGAAAGAACCCTTCCATGTAGTTTCTGGTTGAAGTTCAGTTATCAATTTCTAACCTGGAAAACTGAAATGCCTGCACTTAGTTAAATGACGCCCTGTAAATACTGGCTGTTTCAACGTACAATTCTTGTTTTGCTTTTAGTTTGAAGAGGAGAGACGCCTCCGCCACAAATGTCTCAAAAACACTCTAAGCCGTTCGATGTCCTCTACTCATCCTTTCTTGAGGAGCGAGATTTTACCAAAGACCAATATTTAACACTATTATTCATGACGTGCCTCAATAATATTTTCAAATAGCAATTACATTAAAATTGTTGTGGTACTGTAAAGCGAAACTGAAAATCAAACTTAGCTATGTACTGTAATGTAATAATTTATGCAACTAATGACTTTTATGACGCACACAGATACATTGTGAACTCAGTCGATTCTATTAATTTATCTATTTATTTGTTGAATGCCAAGTGTAAGTGATAATTTAAGATGTGAATGTAATTTATTTTTATTATTTATTTTGAATAAAATGCGATGTGATTTATAATGCCGTGTTTGAAAATATTATTGACACCTCATTGAAGGGTCTTGATGTTTCAGTCTTTAGCACGGAAAATGATACAAAACGTTACTATGTTTTTTCTTCAAGAAAACCCGTATATATGACCTCATCCATAGAAACAAAGTTATGTCCAATCAAATATTCAAATGATTCACAATGTTCACAAAAACTATCAAATCTACAAAATTCTGATCAATAATGTTATCTATCCAAATTATAGTAGAGGGACAACCCTATTGCATTTTTGCACAATCTTAGAGATGATTCACCACCAAACTGCATTTCTCATTTTGAGAATGAATAATTCAAATAAAATAGTTCTAGCTTTGCTTAGAAAAAGGTGGAGGAGGAAAATCAGGAGTCTGATAAATGTTGATTATCTTGTTTTTTGAATAATTTTGTGTCCTTCAATCTGAAAAATAAGTTTAAATTGAATGTTTTTGTGTGTTTGAACTAATGTTTAAGTCAAATCCTTCGATCTCTGTCAATGTATAATACACTAGCATGTAAATGTGAAGCATGATCATGGTTGGTTGTCATCTTCCAAATTCTTGTACTCTTTGGACTTTTGTAGCATTCAAAAAAAGAAAACTGATGGGCTTGATTCGAACTGTTTCAGAAGAATCTGATGATCGATTTCGATGAATTTGAATCCACATCAGAGAGTTTGAAAACTATCGATTCAATCTTGAAATTCAAGTCTAGCCCCCCCTCCCACAAATATATAAATTTCCTCAGTAAAAACAATTTACATTCTTCAATTGTAATGTAATTGGAATACAAAAGTAATGTGATTAAGAGTACAATAGCCTACAGTATTGAAAAGAGGAGAAATTGAAAACTTATTAAGATTTAGAAATTGTCTCTCTCTCTCTTCTGAAGTATGGCTGATTCTCATTTATGAATAATTTGAAATTGAATAATTTTTCCTCAAATTCTTCCATTCGTGAGAAATTTTTGTTTCATTGAATCATGATACTATGAACATAATCCAGACCCATATTTCTTCATAGCGAATCTTTAAAATTCATGACGATTCTATTCATTTTAATTCATGGGAAAAACTTCTTGCATTTTTTTACAATAAAGACAGGAATTAATGACTCTGATATAAGCGAATCATGTATCGAATAGTATCGTTCATTTATGAACATGTATCGTTTATTCAATGAACAGGTAAAAAACGAGAAATGAAAAAAGAGGTAAAATTTACTCTCTAAAATGAGAACAAGTGAATCATTGGAACTTGAAACAATTATTTCAAAGTTTAAATTTCGAAATATCCATTTGAATGATAAGCTCATGAATAGCTAAGCGATTGACTGAAACATCAAGACCCAAGAACCTACCCATCCTGTGTGTTTTCCTTCACTGCATGATCTAGAACATATAAATGTTACATTTAGTACCGTACTCTCAATGAGAGATAACACGATATACGTGATAGCACAACTTGTATCATACATGCACTTTCTAAAATGAAACTAAAAAATAGGCTTCGAAGATTATAAGGAGACGGTAGTAAGTTATTCTTCAGATATTGATTTTCCTAGAGATTTGAGAACAAATTTCACCAGGCTCGTCACATGGAAATAAATTTGGCACAGTTGTAGCTGGGCAGTAAAACTGTTTTGGCTCTTGTCACATTCAGTTATTATGATGTTATAATATGTTATAATGATGATATTTATTTTTCTAATACAGCGTGACACGACTTGGTTTGAAGCCTGTATCATGAAACTCATAAGTCTGATAGTCCTGGAAATGCTGCCCTCACACTGCACGTTTAAATTAATTACACGAGAATCTCAGAACGTCTGGTGTTTCGACGGATTTTCTCACATCTACAGGACTTAGTTCACTCACTTTAAATATTGGTGCATGCAATTTATATGATAGTTCTGATTTTCTAATATATTATTTTGGTACATAAGAGAAGTCCAGAACCAATTTCTTCATGCAAAATGTTTTGTGCTAGATACAGAGTTGCCCGAAAACCTCGTATGTTCGGCTCATTTTCCAGTTTTCAGCTATTTCTGCCAAATCTCGTAATCGGACAGAAAAAATTGCTTTCGCCTTTTTTATATTATAGAATTATGAATAAAATGAGATCATTCGGAACTCTCTATCTTCAATGAGTACTGAGTTATGATTCTTCGAAAATGAGTGAAATTTGAAGAAAAAATCAATTTTGATGAATTTTAGTTCTTGATCAACAATATCTTCCGATTGTCACCATTTAGATGTATAATTCAAAATCCCTCTAGGCGTATTTTCGAGCTCTACGATCTGAGATCAGGTAGAGCGCTCTATCTCATATAGATTTCCAGGTATACCTGACAACAATGCTTCTTGTATTGTGAGAAACACCTCATTTTCAGCTTCAACCACCATCACCAACTACATTGTCCTCACATTGATACTTCGCACAATGATATAAGTTTATGAGATTATGTTCTATGAGAATCACCCGTTAGATGCACTCCATTTCAGTATTTCCTAGTGGAGAGGCGCGCTTAAGGACACCTCAAGGATCAAAATTTCAAACACATAACTTTTGACACAATGCTCAGATTTCATCGTACTACACTTCATTCTTCTCGGCTCGTCAAGGCGGTTCAAAATCATGCATCATAAGTCAAATTCGGTCAAAAAATGAAAAATTTATTGTTAAGTGTACTAATAAGCCCATATTCCAATACACAAAAAATGGCCAAGTTCCGAATGATCTCATTTTATTCATAATTTTATAATCTAAAAAAAAGGCGAGAGAAAATCTTTCTGTCCGATTACGAGATTTGGCAGAAATAGCTGGAAACTGGAAACTGAGCCGAAAATACGAGTTTTTGGGCCATCCTGCACCCAAATAATATATTAGGAAATCAGAACTACAATATAAATTGCAAGCACACCCCCTTTGTTATGTCTATATTGACTGGACTAACGTTTGAGTTTTATGATACAGAGGGCACTAGTCTCTCACACAGATTTCCTACTATTTTATCACATCTATTCACATTTCCTATTCACAATGACAATGTTTTATCTACATTTCTTTGGAAATCGAAGTAGGAGCGTTGATGATATTCAGTTGAATTTTTTATCAAGAATAGCGTATTTAACAATCATGAGCCTGAATCTTGACCTTGAATGGATCTTGAAGGACCTTAACCGTGTTCGTCATTCTCGAAAAACGGAATTCGCAATGTTGCACTGGTTGCCTATCTTTCGCCGTTTAGATTACTTCGTATTCATTTTCTTAACGATATTGTTATAGATGCAATTCTAAGCTCCCACATTTAACATAATTAATACGAGAGGTAGGGATGAATCATATTGGAAATTTATCTGTTCAGATGAGCCACTTGAAATATTTTAGAATAGATCGATTTAACATATTTATATTCTTTCAAAAGTAATTAATCCATTCTCATCATTCTTTTATTATCCAATCGGGGTGAATTAGAGATAGGAAGGAGTCTCCCTGATTAAGTGAATAAGACACAACTACAAATTTATTAAGATATTCAGATAAATATTTCGGTTGTAAAAATCTGTGATGAACTCAAACTGAATATTAGAGAGCAGCAGAATTATTATGGTTATGAGCAAGCGATCCAATTGGTAAATGAATGACCAATCAAAGTAAAAGTCTGCCATTGGAATAGTCAAGCCACTCCCACAATTGTTTTTTTGAATCAATGAAATAATAATAATAATTTCAATTTATTCCATTTAAAGTTACATAGTATCATATACATACAGTGTTTTGTTGCTCCTCTAGCTTAGAGCTAGAATAATAATAATAATAACAATTGTCAGTTTATTCAAGAGGATACAATTGTATCCAAGAAGATAACCAATCAGAATAATTGTTAAGCCACAGTTGCACTCCAATTGAAACTTCGATATCAATCCTACCCATAGATAAGGGAAAATAATCCTGGAGGCTTCAGACTGAATTCTACTACTCGGGGTTGGCTTGAAAAACGACATATCAACATAATATTTTTTCTGGGATCTGTAGGGCTAAAAATAACTTAGATTCTTTGTGATTAATTGAAAATTCTGGGAAATTGAAAATTCAATCGAAATCAGATTATTTTGGAGATAGGGAAGTGATAACAGGATAGTATTGATACGTACATGAAAGGATTATTCAAGTTATTGACTAATAAAACATTATCAATGGTGAAGATTTCGATTACCAAAGTTTTTGTGTAGAAACAATTCTAGTGTTTTCCTAATTGTCTCATTAAACACATCACTTGACAAAACATCGATGATTTACAAATCAGGTAGGCTACTGATCGACCAAAATTCAACATTTTTACAGTAAAGCATTTATTAGTCACGATTTATGAATTGATTGGTCATTGATCAATATTGATTGAGAACATTCCAAATCTCCTTCATAAATATATTTACTTCATAGATTTAGACAATAATATGAAATGTTTTCTTAGTTTCAATCTATTTTTGAAAAAAATAAGAATAATTTGATGAGACCTTCTGTTGGTAATGCCATCTAGCGCAGACAGTAACGATAACCCATTCTGGAAATTCTATTATTGTTCCTGTATGGAAGAAATTGAGACCCTCACCTTCTAACAAGGCATTGAAAATTGTGAAACAAGAATGAAAATATTATTCATTCCAAAGATAACTTCATCAAGATCCGCAACACAATACGTAAATGGATTTTTTTTCGAATGAAAAACAGACGATTCTAACAATAGAGTAGCAAGGACAATGAAAGGTGCTTTCAGCTGCTATTATAGCTGTAGAGAGACTCACCAAACTGAACAGGGATGGAAAGTGATTGATTTATTGATTGTTTCCACACAAGAGGGTCCTCCACTTTCTGAATTGGGATTGATTGGGATTCATGCATTCAACGCTCTTTGGACGCTGATCATGCAAAGCTCCGCTTAGTGGGAATTACTCAAGAAATGTGATGGCTCGAAACGTCAATTCCTGCTGAGAGTAGCTTCTCAGAGACCTCTACTCTTGTGCAGGTTTCCACGTTTTGAGCACCTGTGGTTCTGGAGTT